>NC_135691.1:23900107-24197607 GCF_964276395.1 Gasterosteus aculeatus
AGTGGAGTCACATGACGCAGCTATGCTTTCTGTCAACAGACCAATATGATAAAGACACTCGCGCCCCCTCCCCCCTCCACCCTGACCTCTACTCACTGATAATCACTCACTCAGTCAGTCTGTCTGTCTATTTCTCCTCCTCTCTATCTCTCTATCTCATCCTTACCACCCCTCCCTTCCTCACCCTCCCTCTCTCTATCTACACCCCCCCCACCCCACCCAATCCAATAATTTCAAAATAAAAGCCCCATGGAGGGAATTTTTACTGTAATGTTTGTGATGAGGCCTATTAATTAAAAACTTCTTAGTTTGAATAACAGACATTCTGTCTCCCAACCCCCCCCTCACCCAATTCCATCATTACAAAATAAAAGCCTCAATGATTATCTGCACCTTAACCATGAAGCTCATAATGAAGCGGTTTCGTTGAAATACGTATCGCTCTTTCAAATACTACTACAACCACTACGAATATTACTAGTACTCCAACTGATACTTCTACTACCATACTACTAGTATTTATACTGCTATTAATACTACAACTACTACTAATGTTATTACAAATACTACTATGGCTAATAGTATTAGTATTACAGCTGTTTCTGCTGTTACTGCTATTGATACTAAACCTACTTCTACAGCTAGTACTACTAATACCACAATTACAACTATAACTAATACTACTACTAATATTAGTACAAACAATTTTCAAACATTTTTATTCATCTCAGCTTTTGTTATTTCTGTACTTTTTAAAATTCATTTAAGCTCCTGCAACTTCTGTATTTTTTAGAAAATCTATTGAAATTCAGCTTCCCCACTTCCTGTATTTTCAGCTTTTCTTATGCCTCTATTAACAGCAATGTTTTAATATTCATCTCGGTATTTTTTTGCAATATTTCACATTCATTTCAGCTGTTTTCATTTCTGTTTTTTTAGTAAATCTATTGAAATTCCTTTCAGCTTCTCTCATTTCTGTATTTTCAGCAATTTGAAATTAATTTCAGCTTTTCTAGTATCTGTAATTACAGCAGATGTATTCAAATTCCCTTCAACTTTCTGTATTTTCAGCTATTTTAAATATTAATTTCAGCTTTCAGCTTTTTGCTTTCCAACGCATTTTCAGCAGGAAATGCATTTTCTAGTTAAACCTCTTCTTAAGAAACCTACTCTTGCTCCAGAGGTGTTGGATAACTACAGACCTATCTCTAATCTTCCCTTAAGATCCTTGAGAAATCAGTTATGTGACTTTCTACAAAACAATGCTTTGTTTGCGGATTTCCAGTCAGGATTCCGAGTGCATCATAGAACAAAAACAGCACTGGTGAAAATTACGAATGATCTTCTACTTGCATGGAACGAAGGACTCATCTGTTTTCTTGTTTTGCTGGAACTCTGTGCCGCATTTAATACCATAGACCATTGTATCCTGTTGCAGAGACTAGAACATTGGATTGGTATCAAAGGAACTGCACTCAGCTGGTTCAAAACTTTAACAAGAACTAAGAAAAGGGATCATGTTACTCCTGTATTAACTTCTCTGCACGGGCTCCCTGTTAAATCAAGAATAGAATTTAAGGTACTTCTCCTCACCTACAAGGCACTTGCTGGTGAGGCACCGTTTTATCTTAAAGCGTTTGTAACACTGCATTGCCCTACAAGGCAGCTGCGCTCTATAGATGCTGTGTTACTTGTTGTTTCCTAGGGTTTAAAAAGTAGGATGGGAGCCAGAGCCTTCAGTTATCAAGCTCCTCTTTTGTGGAACCAGCTTCCACTTTCAGTCCGGTTTGCTTAGAGCTAGGGCTGGCTCAGGTTAGCCCAGACCAGCCCTTAGTTAAGCTGCTGTAGGCTTAGACTCCCAGGGGACTTCTTTGGACACACCGAGCTCCTCTCTCACGCTCTCTTTCTACAATAATCCACGTTTTATTAATGCACATCACTAATTCAGCTTCTTTCCAGGAGTTTTTTGTGCTTTCTCCCCTAGCAGGTCTCCGTAGATCGTAGTTCCTTCTGGACCCTGGTCCTGACACCTGCCGTGGCCCTGCTGACGCTGCTGCTGCCATCATCATCATCATCATTATTATTTTAAATAATGATCATATTACTGTAATCATAAACCAACATTACACTCTCCTAAAGTCTTTGCGCTTTCCCTCCCCACAGGCTTCTGTGGATGGTGGTTCTATCTGATGGTAGTTGTCCCTGCAGTGGTCCTGCTGTGCGCTGGCTTGCTACTCACAATTATTTTAATCATTTCTGTCATAGGAATTGAATGTATTATACATCTTTTACATTGTTCATTCTGTACACATGCCATCCATTGTAGTCTGTCCATCCCAGGAGTGGGATCCCTCCTCTGACGTTCTCCCTAAGGTTTCTTCCCTTTTTTCCCCGTGGAAGGGTTTTTCATTTTTCGGGGAGTTTTTCCATATGTGGGTTTAGGGACAGAGGATATCGTGTGTGTACAGACTGTAAATCCCTCTGAGGCAAATTTGTTATTACTATACAAAATAAAATGAATTGAATTTTCTCTGTGTTGCTGTCAGGTGTCATTTCATTCTTCACTCATCCATGGTTGTCATCAACTCCCTTTTTCACCACCAGTGTCTGGACTCCAGAGGGGGATTCTGCCAATTCTGCCCTTGATTACCCCGGTTTAGGATGTGCACTATTTCAATATTATACATGTGTAATAACTGTTTGTCAATTCGGACCCAGTCTCTCCTGATTGAACTGTGCGCATTGGGTGCTGCAGACATTTTTCTGATCTGTGCCTTGACCCAATTCTATCTCAGAGTCTACAGACTGTGCTGAGAATATGTATGTACGTACAACAGTCATATCCCCACAGTCCCTATATGGCCATATGATAATATTCCCCCAGTCCACCTCCCCTCTCTACCTTTCTTCCATGAGACTTTGTCAACTATTTGACCAAAAAAACAGCTGACATACACTCTTCCTCAACCCCCTCTATTACTTCTGTTCCACAGACGTCTCGCCCTCGCTTCCCTCTTTCACCCCCGTCTCCTAAGTACTCACCTTAGTAACCTCTGCCCGTCCGACCACCTGCCCCACCACCCCTGTTTTTCCAACTCTCTGAAGCATGCAAGAGTTAACCCACTCCTGAAGAAACCCAACCTAAACCCTGAACCCTCTGAAATCAATCCACACTGCTAGAGCCGCCTATCTCTCCTCTGCCTGCATACATCTGGACCTTTCTGCTGCATTTGACACATTAAACCACCAGGGGCCTCATTTATAAAACCTTGCGTAGGATTTGCGCCAAAAGTGGCGTACGGATGAAACATAGGACGCACGCACGTCCTACGCAGTTTTCCCTTAATAAATCACAATCACTTCTAAATGCAGCGCAGCTTTTGCGGCTTCATGTCACGCCCATAATTGTCCATATACAGTCTGTGGAACGCCCACAAATGAATATTCATCGATTGCAAAATCATGACAAACACAGAGGAAAACGAAGAAACGTAACTTCACTCAGTGTGAAGTCGAAATTATCATTGGCGAGGGGGGAAGGAGAAGTAAAATACGTTTGGAGGGCACAATATGGGCCAAATGCCAAAAAGGCACTCGAGTGGCAAAAAGTTGCAGAGGACGTGAACGCTGCAGCCTCACAACCTCGTATCGTGGCCGAAATAAAGAAAAAATGGTCTGACATCAAAGTGGATGCAAAAAAGCGTTTAGCGCGTCATCGTCAAAGTGTGTCTGCCACGGGTGGGAAAGGGAACACCGGAGCTGTCCCCTCTTGATGAGAGACTGGCGGAAATGATTGGGGATGGGGGACAGGGTCTGGGCCAACATCGGCGTCAGGGGGGTCGAGGCACGTTTGGAAGCTGTGCCACATTATGTAGCACAGCACATGCCAGCACGATTCCATACACTTTTTCAGGAGTAGAAAATAACCGTGCAGTCGAGGCAGCGCCATCTGCACAGCAAAAATTGGAGTGTTGAAACTTCAGGGTTAAAAATTTCCGAGTTGATTTTCACTCCCAGAGTGTAATTTTAACACATTCTGATTTAAATGGTGTTCAGTGTTGGAGTTATTTGGCAGAGTTGATCATGTCAGTGTTAACCCAACTCCACAGAGATGTAATTAAGCTCCGCCCATGCCTTTCACTTCTTCGGTTAGAGACAGAGAAGACAAGTCTGCGCCATTTTCTACCTCTCATGCAGTACTACACGGTAAGTGCAATTAAGTTAAACTCACTGAAACAATTAAAAATTGATGCTGAGAATTTCAGTATGAACAATTAAATATCTACAGAGAATATATGCCTTACACAGCCGTGTTTGTTGCCAGGACTGAACAGTACATTTGTCCTCGTGGTTAGCTAGCTAGTTAGCAGTGTACGGTAAGCTAGCTAACAGTTTGTTACTAAAACTATCTCCAACTTTATCAATAATGATTTAACAATTCATAGGCATGCTCAAAGCTAGGAAATACAAAGCATTATGATTTTTAACTATATAAAATCTTGTTTGAGGCTGGAGCTAACGTTTTTTTTTCCTCTTTGAAGATCAAAGGGACCGCAAAAAACGTGTCCCAACATGCAGACGGTGTTTCAGTGTCTAGTTCACGTGTCTAGCTATCCATCAGATTCTATGACCTGCAGTGTTGGAAAAAGTACTCATTTACTTAAGTAAAAGTATGTAAGTATTACCATTACTATAATTACCAAATTAAAGCTAAAGTACAAAATTAGCAGAAAATTGGGGTGTGACTGATATATATGAAATACATTTAAGTGCATCATTGAATACTTTATTTTATTATTATTTTTTTAATTTACTTTGTCAAACTTCATTGCATGTCTCAGTCAAAATGCTGGTCCAGATGAAGTACAGCCAACAGCAGAAGTATGTAAAGTTGGATGAGGATGAAGGACTGTTTGACTTTCTGCAATTCCATGAAAAAGGTTAGTATGGCTTACAAAAAAGGTCTTAAACCACATCCATGTTCTTTTTAAAGCTCTTTACATGCCTTTATCAGACTCTTATACTGTAAATGGGTGTACATTGCTAAACATTTTCAGTTCTGCAATGTGTGCTTCATGTAAGTGTAAAGTGTCAAGTGTAAAGTATAATATACACCAAAACAGTCCAGAAAAAAAGGCAATCATCAATTTTTAAATTTGGACTTGGAAGGGAATGGGTTTTGTGAGGGACAAATGCTCTATGTCTATTTAATGATTATACAGTCTTGGATGTATGTATTTAACATGAACAGTTATTGGCTGTGAGGCAAGAAACAGTGCGGACTTCAAAAGCACATTCAGTTTGACCTTATCTATTCCAGCCATGGAGAGATTTGGCCTGCCACCTGATGCAAATGTTATATACAAGGATGCAACAGGGACAGAAGTTGATGCAGAAATATTCAGCGACCTCGTTGGACAAGGCAATGTGGTCCTGACAGTTTTCTCAGATCAGGGTGAGATATCAAGGCAGGTATAATAAAGCACTCTACACCTTAGTATATCATTTAATAATTTAAATGTTCTCTATTGCTTTAGAATTCTCTGATTTCTCCTTGTCTTCTGAGACGTCTGACTCAAGCTTCAGCTCAAGTGCATCAACTATAATCCTAGATGTTCCGAACAAGAGACAAAGAATTGAGGATACACGTGATGCTGTGTCTGCTAAACAGGTTGCTTAATGCTTTCACATTTTTTCACTCTGAGTCACTAGAAAAGCTGTTTATCACTATGTTTTGTATTCTCATGTTTTTGTTTTTTATTAGTTGATAGAAGCTGTGCCAAGAGGCAAGTCCGGAGGTGAAGAAGTACTACAGGAGTACCAAACAACAGAAACCCTAACAGATGCTGCAAGAAGACAAATGGTTAATATCCTGGTGGCTCACATGATTGACAATCATGGGTATGTTTGTTTCACATTGTTTTTGTTTGTGTCAAATAAATGCATGACCATTGCATAAATGTACTAATTTACTAATTTAATATCTCCTCTCAGGCACTGCCCCACTAAAACAATCAGAGAAGATTATGCACGTGGGATAGTGATGCTGTTCCCTTCCCTTAAGGATCCATACTCCAAGAAGGGCTATGTAATAGGCATTATTATTGTTTAAACTTCCATGTCATGTTGTGACCCAAAACTGTGTGGATGACATTGATATTTGAATTCCGTGAGATTTCTCATGAGCCTGGTATTACAACACATTTCTTTTTTCATTTCAGGAACACTTCTATGATGCTGCAAGCAGCACAGGATACATTTCTTGGCGTCTGAAAACAGTCCAGAGGAAGATTCGTCAAGGATCTGCACAGCCACCAAAAAGCCCAATTGACTTTTCTCCAGGAGGCCCAAATTGCCAAAGGACTGTTGATGTTGAAGGGCAGCTTGATGGTGATGCTTGCCAAGAGGCCATGTCTTTGCTTAACCATACAGCAGACAATTCCCTGATTTTCCAGAAGATGATAGAGACCTTTCAGCATCGTCAGAAGCTTGTTAATGACCCAGGCAGAAGTGTTGATATACTCTCCAGCTTCCCAAGATTTCTGGATACAAAAGGATTGGTAAGTTTGGGATGAGATGTTTGGAATGGCTTGAAATTTGAAAGTATTTCCAGTAGTAGTCGTAGTTGTTGTTGTTTAATATCTTCTTTCCTAAAGGTGGACCAAGACTTCACTCTCCTATTTGACGAAGACACATCATCCAGGCTTCTTCAGAAATGGGATTTGTTCTTCAAGCCAAATGTCATTAAAGAGGCTAAGCGGCTCACCTCAACACCAGAGTTGCGTCGCTTGGTGCAGTCAGCAGAAAGTCCCCCAGGAAGTGATCTTGATGATCATTCTTCTTGATTATTCTTGTCTCTAATGTTCAGTTTTCTGATCTCAACCATAGTCATGCTGCAGTTTGGAGGAGCATCTCCGCAACCAGCAGGGTCGGCAGCCGTACCTCCTCGCTGTTGGGCGTCAGAAGAGCAAGATTGACAGCTTCTACATCACCATGGATAAGCGTCTCATCCCATGCAAGGCAAACTGCTCCCTCGGGGCATGTGATGAACTTTTCAAAGCACATTTTGTGTTTAATTTGTCTTACGATGTGGCACTTGTGAATTTTTATACATTCCTGCAGACAACAGTGTATAACATTGATGTGGGGAAAATGAAGGAGTCACCCAGAGTTAAAGACTTGAGAGCAAGACTGCTTAACCAGCCAGTAGCATTCTCACCCTGTGAGTAAGAAGCTATAACAATGCTGACCTGTTTCATGTGTCAGAAAAATTATCCCAGCAGTCAGCAGTTGATTTCACATTTAAGAGTTGAACATGGTTACTATCCTGGACCCAAGTTCAAATTGTTTTGTTCTCAGCAAGGCTGTAGGCATCAGTTCCTAACATATGCAGGTTTTCGAAAGCACCTTAATAGTGTTCATAGCATTTTTCAGCAAACTCAAACTTCAACTGTTGCATGTTCATCTAGTGAGCCAGTTGCAACTTCATCTCAGGCACATACTTTGGAGGACCAATTTATTCCACAAAATCAATGTAGTTCTTCCAGTATTTCTTCTGAGGCCAATGATTCAGGACTTACTAAAGATCCAACTAAAGAAATGTGTGCATCCATCGTGGCCAAATTACAGGGGAGTGGGATATCCAACAGTTTGGTATCCTCAATTGTAGGAGATTTGGAAGAACTAACGAGTGAACTTCGCTCACAAGCAAAGCATACAGCTATTTCTGCTTTACCTATAACTGACCCCAACATATCTGTGATAAATGAATCTTTTGAAGATTATGAAAATACGTTTTCAAATCTGAATACAGAATGGAAACGAAATAAATACTTCCAAAAATGGGGAGTTGTTGAGCCAGTAGAAATAACACTGGGAGTGAGAAATGACAACAGGCGAAATCAGAAATCCGGTACTTATGATCAAGTACCTGTGAAGGATACTTTTATCTATGTGCCAATTTTAGAAACATTGAAGTTCATGTGCAGAAATCCAGACATTTGTGTTTTGCTAAAGAAGGAGTATAGATCAGAGCCTGACACTTATACTGACTTTTTTGATGGAAGTTATTTTAAAACCCACCCTTTGTTTACAGCTAATAAACATGCATTGCAAATTCAACTATACTATGACGATTTTGAAACAGCCAATCCCCTTGGCTCCAAACGTGGAATACACAAAATTGGCTGTCTTTATTTTGTTGTAAGAAATTTGCCCCCAAAATTTAATTCGGTTTTGATGAACATTCATTTGGTATCACTTTTTCACACACAAGATCTGCGCAAGTATGGTTTTGATGTTATACTAGAACCGTTGATAAATGATGTGAAAAAACTAGAACGCCAAGGGCTAAGTCTTCCATTTGTAGATGAGCAGGTATATGGTACAATCTGTCAGATTACTGGAGATAATCTAGGGATGCACACAATTCTTGGTTTTAATGAGTCATTTAGTAGCCGTCATTTCTGTCGCCTTTGTTTGATTGAGAAGAATGATTGTCAAACGGTATACAGTGAGGATGATCCTAAAGTGATCCTTCGTGGAAAAGATATGTTTGATATGCATTGCCAGTCTCTCCAGGAAAACCCACAATTTAAGTCACTTTATGGTTTGAAAAAAAGATCTGCACTTAATTCATTGAAGTATTTCCATGTTTGCAATAACTATTCATTTGATATCATGCATGATCTTCTTGAGGGTGTGGTTCAGTATGAGATCAAATTGCTTTTTGGATATCTCACACAACACTTTATGTCAGAACAAGACTTGCTTTCCAGGATTTATGGTTTTGATTATGGATTTTTAGAACGAAAAAATCGTCCTACAAAGATTATTTTGGAGAGTGCTGGCAATGGCATTGGTTTGAATTCTATTCAGACATTGTGTCTTGTGAAAAACATCCCACTGTTGTTTGGTGAAATTATTCCTGCAGGAAACAAAAACTGGAATTTGTTACTGTTGTTACTTCAAATAATGAACATAGTTTTTTCACCTTCTCTCACTCTAGGTATGACAATATATTTAAAGCATTTGATTGTTGACCACCAGAAACTATTTAAGCACTTGTATCCACATAGAAACTTGATACCTAAGCATCATTTTATGATCCATTACCCATCTTCTATAAGCCCCTTATTATATACGTGGTGTATGAGGTTTGAGGCCAAAACACAAGCTGTTTAAAGATTCTTTAAAAAATTTCAAAAACATAACCAAATCGCTTGCTATAAAGCATCAGATGGCCATTGCTTATCACTGGGAAACCTTCACCCTCAAAAAAAATGAGTATGGGCCCATTAAATCTTTTCTCTTCAGAGATGAGAATGTGGTCAACAATGAAATGCTTGAAACAATCTTGTCAAAAGATGTTTTCTCAACTAGTTGGGTTAAAGTTGATGGTGTAGAGTATAAAGCTGGACTAGTTATTTGCAGTGCAATGGAAGAAGACATGCCAGTCTTTTGTCAAATAAGTGATGTACTTTTGGTTGAAGATCACTTATTTTTTTTGACAAACAAGCTATTTACAGAGAATTTTGATGACCATCATCATGCATTCAGAGTATTACGAAGTGCGGAAAGATGTTTACTAAAAATGTCTGAGCTTAAATTTCAAAAACCGTTTGATATTCAAAGCTCATACAATGTTTCGGATGAAAGTTTGTACATTATACCTTCATTCACAATGTTTTAATTCAACTGACTGCAAGGGAGAAAAGGAATAAATATTTTTGAAAATGTTTTTGTTTATTGTGATGAATTCTTATTAATAGAAGTATATATTTAATTAATGCATTTAAAATTAATTTTAACATTTTTTCAGTGTAGATAATTGACACATTAGGGAGTGTAATTAACACTACCAAAATAGTTAAAAAAAATTAACTCGGAGCAGTGTTAGTTGTCTAATCCCTCAGTGTTATTTTAACACTGTTTTGTGAGTTAATAAAGGAACTCTGGTAGAGTGTTAAATGTTTAACTATTTTGAAAGTGTTAATTTAACTCTGGAGAGTGTGGAGCTATATAAACTCTCAAAAAGTGTTGAAATCAACTCTGTGGGAGTTAATTCAACACTGGACTTTTTGCTGTGTGCCCTTAAACAGGCCGATGGTGCGCTGCACTACAGCGCGAATCCTTCCATTTGCCACATCTTCTAAGAGCGCAAGATCAGCCATTTCGCGTCATTACGCATTGTGATGGCATCATGGCATTTTATTACCATCTATTTGATTGCATCTGACAAGAAACCGCTGTGTTTTGAGGATGAATTGCATAACATGCCAATATTATTGTAGAACATATTTCACTTTTCTTTTTGAAAATCTGTTAATTAGTATTTGTTTGTTTTACGCTGCCGATCAATCAAACGGGTGTTCGTGTTATTTATGAGAGGCAGTATTGGCATTTCTTGTACACAACAGTCTAGTTTTACACACTTTACACATGTTTGCGTGTTTCTTGCATTTGCCGACAGTTCTTATTTCACCCGTTTTTGTGAGTACGCATGGGTCCGAGCTTGCGGAAGGACCGCACATTTTTCCGTCAAGTTTGCTTTTTCTAAATACCAATTATTGCGTAGAGAGCGGCGTACGCCTTCTTTTGTGCGTACGCAACGTTTATAAATGAGGCCCCAGATCCTTATTTCCTCCCTTCAGGAACTTGGTGTCTCAGGCTCTGCTCTCTCCCTTCTCTCATCCTACCTCGATGGCCGCACCTACCGGGTAACCTGGAGAGGATCTGTGTCGGATCTTATGGTACATTCACATCAAAAGCGAAGCGAATTATTTGCGCGAGTAGATTCCATGTTAAGTCAATGCACAGACGCGTCTGGTCGCGAATGAGTCGAATTTTAAACAGGCGGCCTAATTGAGGGGAAAGACGTGGCGCGTGGGATGCGAAAAAGCGCAAAGAGCGACGCGAATAAATCACTCTTTCAAAGTTGAAAACTTTGGGCGAAAAATTCGCCCGACGCTGTCTAGCGAAATCCAATCAGCGTTCAGATGCCACAGCATGAATAAACGTTATTAAACGGCCGCTCACCGGAGACACACACAGCTGATACTGAACGCCTGTAAGTTAGTTTGTGTGTAACCGAGAGACGCACCGATCCGACACAAGAGGTCATCAGACCGGCTGCTGGTCCGCCATTATCAAAACGAAGAATGTTTACGAGAGAACGGATCAGATTTAAGAACTTTTGTCGGAAGAAATGCGTAAATATGACCGCTTATACAAGCCGTCATTGGCGGGTTGTATTCACTGAGGGAGATCGCCGCAAACGCCGGTTTGCCGGTCGAGAGGTGCGCAAAGTTGTGGAGGAAAATACGGGACAAATGTGTCCGCGATGAAAAGCAGCAGTGGCGATGCACGGGGCAATAAAGTCTATGATAAATAAACAAACAAATAAATAGACGTGACTCTCTAGGTCGTCTTCAACAAAAACACGTTACTCCGCCTGTTGTTCTGGCGGTGAATTGCTCTGCAACACACGCAGAACCATGAATTGAAACGAGTGCGTTGACGCAACGACGCAGACGCAAACGCAGAAGCATGCGCCAGCCTTAACAATACAATCCCGTAGATACACGCTCTTTAACATAAGGAGAATACATCCCCGTCTCACTCAGAAGTACTGATTCAGGCTCTTGTCATCTCCCGCCTTGACTATTGTAACTCTCTTCCGTACCATGCTGTGAATGAATCGGGTCCAGTCTACATCCAGGACATGGTCAAACCCTACATCCCAACCCGCACACACCGCTCTGCATCGGCCAAACAGCTTGTCAACCCTCAGTTATAGTAAAATAACCTACATTTTAATCAATTCCTTTACACACCTTGATCTTGGTTGCTTACGAGGGTCTGCAAAGCCATTGCAGCTTCGACCTTTACTGGCATCTCTTTATCGTCGATCAGATCCTGTCTCACCAATTCAACGGCATTCCTGAGCACCAGCTCATCATGGAAACGCAGCGGGCTGAAGCAGTGGAGCACCCAGCACGACTGGCAAGAAACGGCAAAGAACCCATTTATGTTTAATGTCAGCAGTGTGTGTGTATGTGTGCAGGTTTAATGGAATATCTTTCTGTCTGCAATATACTAAAAAGGTTAGCCTTGCAAAGGGGAATGAGAGGGCACACTCACCCTGGCTCGCAGGTAACCCATAGGAGAGTTGAGCAACGGGAAGACATAGTTTTGCAGCATCAGTTCCATCTGCTCCCTGTACATCCGCTTCTATATGATGAGAAATGCACAAACAAAACAGCAGAGAGATGATTAAAATACAAGAGAGGCAACAAGAGCATTTAAGAACTTAAAATCTCTTGGCTCCAGCCAATGTTTTTCAGGGAAAGAAAGTCACACAGGGATATCTGTAGATGTGCATACCTTCAATAAAAGATCAGCCAGAGCTCCAATGCAGTGCAGAGCACCATCCTTCTTGCGAGGGTCAGGAGATGGATCCATCAGTATCTGGTGGCAGAACTCCATCATCTGAGGAAGAACCTGCCCAGAGAAAAATGCAAAGCTTAAATATAGAAAACAGTGATGCTGAAATGAAATCTAATTGTAAAATGTCAGACAAAGTTGAAAATGTTCTGCATGATGCCATGGTGTTTGACAGTAGCAAAACATATTTTTCCCACTTGCACAATGTAATTAGCTGCAATCATATTGACTCAATCGGTTGTTGGTATCGATCGCCTTTTTATTTTAAGGCTGAAATAATACTAAAATAGTATCTAGTAATTAGAAGACCAATTGATATATAGAACTAATATGCTTCCAGTAAAAAATGTAATCTTAATGTGCCTTAGAATAGGCCTACAATAAACTGCAACACAAATATTGTAAGGCAATTATGTATTTCTTTAATTAAATGGTGCCAAAGAATTACCAAGAATACAACAGCATTTTGCTTGCTATTTTTGTACCAGCTGTGTTCGTTGTACAAAAAACCAACTAGACAGAGGTGTGCATAGCTGGATTAGAGGAACATGCTCAATCATTACCATTATGAAGGTTGGTTGAAGAAGAGTAGAATAGAAGAGTGATGCTGTGTTCGAACAGATAAACTAGTGAATTAGGGCGGTTTTAAATAAAATGTAGCTGAATATTCACTAAAGTAAAGATTGGCAAAAAGCAAGGACTTACAAAAACAAAATAGAGTGAATATCTTTGCTGTGCTTTATAAGTCAAATTATTGACCGAACAGTCATCAGGCAAATATATTGGACTAAAAGTATAAAGTCTGAAAAGATGGATTAAACCATGCCTAGCCGATGCCTACAAACTATGAAGTATTGCCATAGGTGATGGTCCACCTCACCTGCTTCCTCTTGCGAGCAGCTTTATAGAGGACGCCCTGGGCAGCTGTGGCTGGTAGGGCTTGGTCATCATAGAGGTCTGCAACAGAGACAAAACATCACTATGGTGTTGAAAAACAATGCAGACATTTCTTCACCACCACTGTGTACAATGGCAGTGATGCAGCAGTTCTGTCAGGAAGACTAACCTGATACTACTTTTCATTCATAATCCATAAATCTCTCTCTCTCTGTAATTACTTTATCACCTGATTGTTGGTGTTTACTTGAAATTAGGGCTGTCAAAGTTAAAGCGTTAATCTATGAAATTATTGAGGCCGAGATTGATGCAATAAAATATTTTAGTGCAGGTAATGAAACTTTTACTGTTTACTGTTTACTTCCGGTGTGCATTGACCACTGATAATAAACTGACGCATGCCGCAGTCAGTTAGATTGGAGAGACCGAGACAGCTTTTTGCATTGAAAGTAAAAACAGTGGCGCGACATGCATCGGAGAACTGTGCAGAAGAATTCTGTGACGTGTCCAACAGAAGGAGGATGAGTTGAAATTGGACCACTATAAGCACTGAAAGTGCCTGTAACATGTTGGTAGCTGCTAGGCTACTTCCATCTCAACATGGCCACCACTGTGTCCCCAAAAGACAGTGGTTTGGGAAACGTTGTGGCTAAATGTCGGGACATTGTCGGCACTTCAAACAAGTCAAATAATGGAGAGTTGAGAGCACGGCAAACTGCAAGAGGAGAGCAGGAAGAGTACCTAGTTCAACGTGTTGCATGCGGTGGAATTCTGCCTTGGAGATTATCAAATGTGTGTATCTATTGACAGCTCTACTTTAAATTAAGCAATCTGATCTGCACAATTTATTCAAACCAATCGCAACTTTAAAAACGTTCTCCTCTCTGCTGCTGTCAGTTGTTATTTCAGCACAATGGGATGTGACCTTTCTCCACCAGTCAGCATCACAGTCGTGCTCCTCATCCATCAGAGAATTGTAGCATCATCATCATCTCCAACTCCAGTGTCTGGGGGATAAGACCTTATTTGACCTCAGCTTCACTACCCCTGGGATATCCTCATTCAGGATGAAGTCTCATCGGCAAAAACTTTGCACTGTTCATATGTTATGCTTTTTCTTTGCTGGCAGATATGGTGTGTTATTGATTAAGCAACCAATACTGACCCAAGTAATTAATGGTGTGTACTTACTGAACTTCATGCGGATATACTCATAAGGGTCTTCCTGCCAAAGCTTCTCATCCTCATCTTTGTAACACATGAGAGGGAAGATGACCTCCTGGCATATGGTCTGTAAAGATGATCAATAAAAAGGAAACACATGTGACAGTCTAAAGTCCACCTTCCAGAAAGTGAAGAGAATTAAAACAAGTTTGATTAGGTGTAGTTAAAAAAATGCAGAACATGAAATAACAATTTTGAGGTAACTTTTCCCCTTTATGTACCCTCAGAAACAAACCATTTCAATGCCGAAAGGCATCCTGTGGAGAATTGGACCACCATTACTGCAATGGAGCAATGACCAGATGATCAAATACAAACACATGCTCAAAATGAATACTGACATTCTGATTTCTGGTTTCCTTCATACAATCGACAGTATAGCAACATAGCACCACGGGCCGAAGACCGCAAGCCAGTAAACGTCAATGTTAATAATGCACTAAAGGATTTATTCAAGCAATAAAGAATTGCCAAAAAAAGGTTTGGTTCAATTCATTTTAGGCATTTTGATGTCTGCCAAAACATAATCTCATCATCAAATATACATTATTATAATTAACATCTTTGTTTATTCTAATTATTAATAATTGTAAACATCAATTAGCTTGAACTTAACCAAAACCCAAATTTCAATGCGCTCTAGTATGTTAATGGAGATTCAAACTTCCCTTGTCAGTTTTGAATTGTTCCAGATTCTAAGATGTAGCCAATGAAACTCTCGAGCTAGCCAAACTAAGTAGAAGTTAAATTTGAAAAATCCATTGTCCTTTTCCATGATGTAAGAAGACACATTATTCACAATATTCTGCAATTTTCACACAAAATGACTGATGTATTTACAGCTTAACTGACTAAGTTTAACCCCGGGTTCTCTCGGATATCCAGATGTGTGTTTATATTACATTTGTATGCACCATGTTGCACAGTGGTAGAACAGTGTCGAATGAGTACGAGTGAGTAAGAATGAGTATTCAGGGTCCTGAAGGTCCCTAGCTCCTGTCAATCATGTATAAATGGAGGTGAATTGGTCAAGGTGGCCCCGCTGATGGCAGTCTTGGTACTGGGCTGTCTTGTACGCTTCTTTGTTTTGTTATTTGTCTCATCTCCCCCTCTGATCACATTCAGCAGAGAGGGACTTTTAAACATCAGACAACATAAAGACTCACACGTTAAAGAGGAGGTCTACAGAGGGAGGGGGCAGGGTCGTTTACAACCAGGCTGCGTGAAGTTACCTCATGCTTCAAATGCTCCACCATCATCCCGGTCCCCAAGAAATCCTCCATCACAGGATTAAATGACTACAGGCCTGTCACCCTGACATCTGTGTTCATGAGAGGCTGGTGTTCACCCACCTGAACATTATCACAGGGCCCGGGTGGAGCCACCCGCAGATTGCCTAACAAGCAAACCGGTCGGTGGATGATGGAGTTAACTTGGGACTGCACCAAATGCTGCATCAACTCAACTCATCCAGGACATATCCACGGGTTCTCTTCAGCCTGAACTTCAGCATGGCGTTCAACAGCACCAGCAGGGATATTGGAACCCAATCTCTCCCTCCTCACTGTGCCAGCCTTCACCTGTCAGTAGAACACCAAACTTCCTGACATGCAGGACGCATCGTTGAGGGTGGAAAAATTCTCCTTCAGAACCTGGACCCTCAGTACTGGTGCCCCCCAGGGATGTGTACTCCCCCCACTGCTCTTCTCCTTCTAGAGCAACGACTGCACCTCAGAGGACCCAATTGTCAAACTCCTGAAGTTCTCAGAGGACTCAACTCATCAGGAATGGCGATGAGACTGCGTACAGGCGGGAGGTTGACCAGCTGAGGACCAGCTGGTCAGAACAACCTGGAGCTGAACAAGCTCAAAACTGTGTCTGCTGTAGAGACCTTCAGGTTTCTGGGATCCACAATCTCACGGGACCTAAAGTAGAAGGATCAGCAGAGGCTTAACTTCCTACGCCCCCTCAGGAAGTGCTCTATTGGATTGAGATCTGGTTATTGTGGAGGCCGTTGGAGTACAGTGAACTCATTGTCATGTTCAAGAAACCAGTTTGAGATGATAAGAGCTTTGCGACATGGTGCATTATCCTGCTGGAAGTAGCCACCACAAGATGGTACAATGTGGTCATAAAAGGATGGACATGGTCAGCAACACTAGGCTGCGGCATTTAAACATGCTCAATTGGAACTAAGGGGCCCAAAGTGTGCAAAGAAAATATTCCCCACACCATTACACCTCCAGAACCAGCCTAACGCGTTGAGGGATGATGGCTGATTAGTAATTGACGAGCAATTGAACAGGTGACTCAATAAAGTGGCCAGTGAGTGTGTATCTATGTATATATATTAGTGTGGTCAACATAAACGCGTTAATCTATGTGATTAATGTGGCCAAGATTAATGTGACAAAATATTTTAAACGTAGTTAACGTAACTTACGGTACCGCTAGCTGCAGTCAGTTACATCGGAGAAAGCAAGACGGTAGCTCAAGATGGGGAGCTTTTTGCATTGGAAGTAAAACAAACAGCGGTTCGACATAAAGTGGAGAACTGTGCAGGGGAATTCCTCCACATGTCAATCAGAAGGGGGGGTGAGTGGCAAAAAGGACCACTTAAAGCACTGCTATGCTAAGCTCGCTATGCTAAGCTCTCTACGCTGCGCAACACACAGTCTGCAAAGGACCACCACTGTGTCCCTAAAAGACCATGGTTTGAAAATGTCCTCGCTAAATGTGCGGACATTGTTGGTACTTCAAACACAAGCGTCAAATTATGGAGAGTTGCGAGTACAGCAAAGTTTCAAAACCTGTGATTGTGCGAAAATGTGCAATTAATTAGTTATTTTTAAAAAAATCTATTGACGGCCCTAATATATATACACACATATATATATATATATATATATATATATATACACACACACACATATATATACACATGTCAATTAATCTATTTCAGTGTATGTATATATATATATATATATATATATACATACACATACATACATACATACATACATAAATACACACACGTTAGTGCAACCCGTCGTTCAGGAACATTCACACACTGTAGTCCCAGCTACAGGAGCTATTTGGGGTTAAGTGTCTTGCCCAAGGACACACTGAAAGAGATTAATTGACAACCCTGCTCTCCACCGAGCCGCAGTCACCCACATGCAATGCAATACATATTAAGTGAATAAAAGGTACTTAAATCCCCTTCATCAACATAAGTTAGCACATTAAATACATTGAATACCTTGTTGAATTACACTTAATGCATGGCCAGTAAATGCAAACAATTCATGTTAAAATGACACTTCAAATGTCGTGCCGATTTACAAAATCCCTGTTTATAGCATTCCTCCATGACTGTTCTACCTGCATATGTGGCTTCATGTGTTTCCAGGTCAGCGAGTGTGACAGGCCCTGATTGAGGTAGTTGAGGCACTGCTGCAGGACACGAGGAGTAACATACTCCTTTTGTCTGTGCTGGTCCATTACCTTCAGCAGGACCTGGACAGACAACACATGACAAAAGAGACCACAGAAAAAAAAAAAACATGATCATGAAAATCTAAACCGGGGTTAGCAAACTTAGCATTCCAGCATGTGCATACGAGGACATGTTTTCAGTGACACATGAGAAAGCATATAATACCCTAAATTATCGATTTTTATTATTGCCATTAGTGCCCTCCAATTCATGCTCAGTGGGCTTTGTGCTGCTTGCCAACAATGCAGGTGATGTAACCAACACTACACTGCACCAATCTGGTGAACATGACAAAGAAATCTAGCTGTTCATTTTAAAAATGACCACGAAAAGTATGTTCTGATCAAGGTTTTGACCCCACACCCCTACTATTATATCACCCACCCTCACTCCTGTGAAAGAGTTTGAAATGCATTTTGACCATTTTTCCTCCCACAGTATGTGCACTCGTACAAGCAGACAGAGAACACCAGCAGACACTCGTACCCCTCCCCCGTGGGCCGAACAGTTTGCTCGTCTACTACCCCCCTCCCCCACTGAAGTTGGAAACCTAGGGAAAACACTGGAGAAAAGCTTGCCGATATCTAATCTGATCCAAATCCACAATTTCAAGTCTCAGCGACAAAAGCTTACCTGCTGTATGCCCATTGCATATGTCTTCAAGAAAAAGTCTGCAAACTCATAGTACTCCTTTGTCACATTGCCAGGGCTTCCATACCTGTAATTCAGACAGAAGCAATGTTGTGACATTGGGGAATTATCCACTAGATTCCATCAACCGTGTGCACCACTGGAAACATCAGTCCCCATCTCATTGTTGATCCATTACCAGCTTGTGTCACAATTCAACTCCTTTCCCTCATCGATCATTCAGGTTATAAAAAGAGCAGAATAGATCAGCCAGCTAAAGGGAACTGATGAACATAGGCTCCGCCCTTTACTGGATTACGGGTTAATTCAATAAAAACAAAATAAGAGTACAATGGATATATAACTGGTTTCTGTGGTAATTAGACAAAAGCAAAGTGTTGATTGTCATTGGTGGTTATGGTGACAACCACGTGTAATAATGAAAGCATGTAATGTCTTTTATATTGTTATAAAAGACATTACATCGTATATGTCCTTAACAATATGTATAACCCTTACACTATAATGACACACATCCCAATAATAGAGTGCAGGAAAAATTTTGAATACCATATATGGTAACACACATTGAGCAGGAAGTTAGGACTCCAACCACCTTTCTCTTCCCCTCACCCCTCATGACCTTATACACTAGGCAGTGGAGAGTACTCCTAGATATTCTGGTATTTTGAATGAATTATAAGAAGCTGGTATAAGAACAAAATAGGTGGGGAAAAGGTAGAGACTTTCTGTGAATTCCCATAAGAAGGGAATTTCTTCCTAAATGAATACACTTAAAAATAACTGATCCGTGAAACATCAAAAAAACTAAAACAATAATCTGTCCACTAGGCGGAAGTGTGAGATAAAAGGTCAATAGAGTACAGACACAAGACGGTCAGAACAAGAGATTGTTGCTGGTCACCTTTGAGAGGTACCACTGGGACAGGTGACCTCCAAAAAATGGGTTGGAAGGGAGATGTAGGCACCAACTAAAAAGTTGGAGGCGTTATAAACATCAGTGGAGTCCTAGCTTGCCAGTGAGAGAGAGCAGACAGCTCCGGAAAGAATGACTGACTAGTCGGAGAGGAATATATCTTGTTGTGGGACGAAGATGGGAGTGGTTCGGGGAACGATGCCGGGGGGAGGCATAATTGGCCTCAGGTGGGATTAATCAGTGTGTGTGTTTTGTTAAGAAGGAGAGATCCGGCGACAGCATGTGTGTGAGCCAGGCGAGAAAGATGGAGCCGGACGGCTGTTGCGTGGAGAACAGAAATAAAATATTGTTTATTGAAAACATCCTGCTGCATCCTCGTCATTCCGGGACCCCCATAGGACTGACACGTCACACTTGTCTATCTCTAGAGCAACAGGGCATGAGGATGAGGGACTGTTAGACCTAGCATTGCCACTGGCCACCTGGCAACTGATTTTTCGTAACAAGTGCAGCATGGTGGAATGAGCGAGATAGCAGTTGTCCGGCAAGTAAGCTTGCCTATTTCTAAAAATATCAAACACATACCGGCCATCCCAGCCCCAGCGAAAGTGAATGAGGCAATGGGCATGGACGACTGCTGTTGGCACAGTACTTTGTCCATCCAGAAAGTGATCAGAAAGTGCACATTACCTAGAACAGCAACTTTGTTGAACATGTTTGGTCGTGAGTTGGCAATACAGTCATCAGCTCAGCTTTTTCCGCTCTACCACCTGTTAAGACCGCATCGCTGACTAGATTGTTCCTCGGGTTACCAGCGGAATGTCTATTGGCAAAAATGTTCCATGTTGGTCTCCTACATGCCAACTTCACGTTGCGGAAGGTGTGGTGGCAAGTTTTGAGAAGACATACCCACAAACTGTTTAATTAGGCGTGTTCTCAGCACACTAAATAAGTGCATTGCCCACCAAACCATGAAGCGGGATTAGCTTGTTCAGTTTAGACATTGTGCTATTTGAGCGCTAACAATTACGGGTTGTTCTCTCCAGGCCTGGCTGGCCGACGGACAGGATGAGGAGAGCTGGACTGTGTGTACAGGTGGTTCAGACCATCCAAGCACAAAAGGGGGCTCCACCATTGAAGGTTAAACGGGATAGAGGGCTGTATCCTTCCATTGTGAAAGCATTTAGAGCAGTAACCTTCTTCTTCTTTTAGTGACTGAACTTCTTTTATTGACTGTCACCCTTTCATGAAGCAAACCTTACAGGGGGTCAGGTGACAGCTACCAATGTTGCATGCTTCTTTTCTGCAGAGAAAACTGACATTGGTGTTGTGGCGAAGGGTCTCTTTGAGGCTGAGTGGTGGAAGGGGGAGGCAAAGTTGTGTCTGTTTTACTCAGTATGTTGGTTCTACATTGATTGGGTTCCACCCACTGTACCCACGGAGTCCAGTAGAGGGCAAAGCCTTTTTGAGGTAGAACGACGATTACGATATCAGTTTGGATCGTTTACACTTGTGCATACCTTCGGGACAGAGGATGTCGCATGTGTACAGACTGTAAAGCCCTCTGAGGCAAATTTGTCATTTGCAATTTTGGGCTATACTAAATAAAATGGATTGAATTGAATACCTTTTTGTGGTTTCATTTAAGCAGCAAAACAAAAATCTGCTGGTGTTGTGAAAACAGCTCTGGACCCACCTTTCAAACAGTCTTGTGATGATGCGCAACGCCCACTTCTTACACTTCCACCATGCAAGCTCAGGACGGTCATCCTCATCAACCTCCAATGTTTCCTAACAAACACATACTTTAAATTCAGTGGAGTTCTATTAATCCCAGAAAATAACAAAATTTGAATTTAGAATCTGTTGCTTAAAAAAAAAAAAAAAAGTATCTTTCTTCTCATTTGTTTAACGTATAGAATTTATGAAATTATCAAAATATTGTGGGACACAACAGCTTATATATTTGATTCAATATGACGTGTGTCTTACAGCTGGGACGTCTCTGTCCATTATGGCTCGGAGGATTTCCATCCACTGAGTCATCAATGTGTTGTTGATCAGCTGAAGAGGTAGTGAGTACTGTGGAACAACAAGAAGATGCCTTCACAACAATGATCATTATTATCATCATCCCCAGAGTGAAAATTCTTGTAAACTTTGTATTCCTGAAGCATTATCTGAATGTTATTTCTAATATCACAGATGAAGGCAACATGTTAAGATGTTGGTCTGTTACTACTTTTTGTTGTGGGATATGTTGCACCATAATTAATTAAGATAGAAAATATGATTGTAATTTTCAGACCAACTTATGCCACTGATTACATAATGACAATATAAACCCTAATAACACAACTATAAAGAGGTTTTATTCGTCATAATATATTTAGACATGATAATCTGAATGTGAAAAAATATATCCTAAATAAATAACAAATAATAAATACACCTTTGTTAACAAAAACGGTAAGGCAGCGCAATCGACTAAAATGTTGGTGACATTCATTCTTAACATGTAAAAATGTATATAATATATTGCAGCACCAAAAATGATTGCGCTCATCTCCATATACCGTGCCACAAGTCAATATAATAAATATTGTAACAGGCCTACTAAGATGTGACTGTCTGGCAAATGTATTCTGCCTCCAGCTCTCTAAAATGCACGCACGCACGCACACGCACACCTGTACAAGAGCGTAGAAGATCTTAAGAATCTGTTTTTGGATCAGGACAGAGAAGATGGTAGCGTCAGCCAGCAGCTGGCTAATGAGCTGCTGAATCCTAGGCAGGAAGATCTGCATGGCTGCCAGCAATGGCTCCCTCTCTTCTGCCTTGCGGTACCTGAACACAGAAGCAAAGATGCACATAAGTAAGCTGTAGTAGTTCCTTCCAACTTTGCAATAAATTGTTTTCTGATCGAACTTACAACGGATTTTTCAAGACCAAAAACCCTAACAGCACACAGCTTCTTGCTTGGGCACAAGTTGTGTTAGTGCATGTCTGGTCTCTCGTTGTTTCCTCAATATGGGAACATGGCGATATTGAGAGGCATGGTAACGCTAAAACAATATAGGGACATATGTATCATGCTATAGAACTCATTTTCCAGTAACAGCTAGTGGTCTGGTGAACGGTTTGAGGGTAGTAGTAAGTGCGTTATCAGAATATTGGCCAAATGAGCCGTTTCAGCCTTTATGAGCAAATACAGAATCCCTTTGTGTTCATTTCTAAAGTCTCGCATTAAGACATACATAAATTTATTGAAGTCGCTGAGCTACTTGCAAGTCGTTGTGTTGTGCAAAATCCTCAATAAAGTTAGAAAAAAAAACATTTATGGCAAACCCATGGTCATGAAGATACTCATTCAACGTTCCATGGAATTTGCATGAGGTGGCGAAGAAGGGTCCATGTCGCTAAATACCCAACTGAGATCGGCTTGTGCCGTTCTGAAAAAGGGCCCTACCATCAACCACCGGAACCTGCTGTTCTGACAAAGGAACCTGCCACCGACCACTTTTTGCTCACGGCGTCACTCCAATCAGACTTCAATACACACGTTATTGGGAGGAATGGCCTCCCTGATCTGAACCGGAGCGGTCGTTTGTTATCGGACTAGTCACGGATTGTCCATGACAAACGCCATGTTCCTTAGCGGCTGGCCTTGAGGTTGTCAAGGCAAGTGCAACTGGGAAGAGGCCCAGGGGAAAACCAGGAATAGTTAGGGAGATTATATCTCATCATATCACACTGGCCTGTGAACTTGGGATCCGCCAATCAGAGCTGGTATATGGGGCCCAGGAAAGGGAATTATGGGATCCCTTGGTGGAACCATTGCCCTCAATTTCAGTGAAGTTTAACAATTCCAAGTTACAAACAAAACAATGATGTTATTTTACTGCAACTGTCTCCTTGACCATTAATGAAATACAAAAACATTTTGTACTAGTCGTACAGTCCCTTGCATAATTAATTTACCCTGTTCCACCCGAGAGTTGCTCTTAAGTGGACAAAACCGAGCCAGAACAAAGGCAGCACCAACTTCCAACCCAAATATTCTGTACTCGCCACGAACAGATATAACAATGCTTCACATCGTCCAAAGCATTAGTCCTGGCTGCAATCAACATTTATCTGTTTGAAAATGGTCCAAACACAACTCCATCAGGCCTTAACAGAGTTAGAAAATCTATTATGCAAGTTATTCCAGAAACATTGCGCACAGCGGTGCAAAAGTTGAACAATCCGAAGTTAAAGCTAACACGGAAAACGAGGCAGCCAATCGATAATGCATTCAACAAAAAACAGTGATATCCGTAACATTTCTGTCAGACAAACCTTGACGAATTCAGAGTAAAAAAAAACACTAGGCACTCAAATCGTAAAAATCATAAAGGCCCCTTACCGTTGTCGTTTTCAAATAATATATGAATTTAATCCGCTGTTTCTAGAGTGTAATACGTTCAGCAGCTCTCTTGCATGACTCAGACAGCTTCTTGTCACTTTTAAAACATTAGGGGTATAGCAGGTGTATTCATACTGAGATTCATTTGAACCCCATTGGACCCCAGTGGACCCCATTTGCTAAATGTGTGACTTGCAAATGTAACTTGTGAAGGCAATCAGTCACAACAGATCTTTGTTAGGGGTTTTACAGTAAAGGGAGTGAATACATATGCACTCAACACTTTTTATCTTGAAATCCATGTAAACTTTCCCCTGACTTCCAGGTGATGGACTATTTGCGTTGGTCCATTACATCAAATCCTAATGAAATGAATTTGAATATGTGGTTATACCATGACAAAATGTAAAGAAGTTCAAGGGGATTTAATACAAGGCAACGTATGTACATGTAGATTGAGCCTCAAAGGTTTGTTTTCTGAAATAGATTTTCTTTTTGCCGTATGGGGAAATAGCTTTAAACAAGTCAATATTTGGTGGAAACATTGTAGGGATATAAAGACGGAGTTCAAAGATAGTTGCTCTAAGTTTGAATTAGTCCTTATCCACCTGCAGTTATGGTTTGAGGATTTTAGGAGCAGGAAAAGAGGAATATGAACAGTATCCCAGTTTACTCACTCGTATGTTTTGACCAGCTGGTAAAGAGCCAGTAAGCTGCCATACCAGCTGCCGCCGTTTTGAGCCTGCAGGTACATGCTGAGTTTGTCCACTATGGCAGTCCAGCGGCCGGGGAAGTCGTGCTTGATGATGGCTCGCAGACACATTGTCAGCTGAGCACTTTGGACAGCGAAAAAGACACATGGAGTGATTTAGGCATTAGTCAATGTTTCTCCTTCATTGTCTGCATTCCATTCATGTTTCAATTGTGACATCCGTCAAAGTTCAAAAAAAAAAGAAAAGCTATTTTATTTAGATTAAAGACATTTTTTTTTTAAAGTCTACAGGTCTCATGTTTTTCTCAAAAAGATAAAAAGTTCCATTGTCTAACGAAGGAGAGTAAAAAAAGAACTGCATTAATTAGAGATGGTAACAGATCCATCCTGAATCTACGGTGGCCCTGAAGTGCAAAACACAACGGCAAATAGGAAAACAAAACGAAATTAACTTCTTACGGAAAGGGTAGGGCCTTATAGCAGACGACGGACCCTTCTGATTGACAGCCGGACTGTCTTTTAGCAGGAAATGATACAGGGCTCTTAAGTGTCACGCATTGAGCGTGACAGTCACGCACTCCCGCCACACATCCAATTCCTCACGCCAAGGAATCGGACTCCGGTCCCCCCGTGTCGGCCGTATGATGAAACACTAGTAGGACACTTTTAAGACACCGCCATCTCTCTGTGACTTTCTGCTGCGGCTCTCCTGCTGCGCTCACTTCCACCCCTCATCACAGGCTCTCCCGCCACTGATTTATTGTTTGTCATAATATCTAGGAAGCAGCATTTCTCAGCTTTCAGAATCGGTGCAAATAGTTAAGGAGTCACGGTAATTTGAATCCATGTCACCTTCCGTCGCCGGCGAAAGGCTTCAAATTAAGAGGGTTAAAACACAGACAGTCCGTCTGTCCAATCAGAAGGGTCCGTCCTCTGCTATGTGCTATAAGGCCCTACCCTTTCCGTAACAAGTTAATTTTGTTGTGTTTTCCTATTCACCGTTGTGCTTTCCCATTTGCCGTTGTGCGTTCCTATTTGCCGTTGTGTTTTGCACTTCAGGAACACCGTATGAATCACATGGTGGTGCATGTATGACTATGAACAGAATGTACCGTATGGACTCTGGAGAGCGGATGATGCCCTCCACTATATGGTCTCGGATCTGCTGCCGGTCGTTCTCATGGATGTTGAAAGGAAAGACGACCTCGCCCAGACACGGCTCTCTATCCTGCCAGTACTGACTCACCATGTTCTTCAAGTAGATGGCCGCTACACACACACACAACCGGGGAGTCAGACAAACATGAAGAGACTCAAGGTTACCTCATGAAGATCAACAGAATAGATTTAAAAGATAAGTCTAGTGATATTCTATATTCCACTTACTGTCAACAAATCTCATAAAAAGACTAAAGGTGAAAAATGAATGCATCCTACTAAAAGTTATTTGTGTATCTAAAAAGGCATCTTATTTCTCGCTTTATATTAACGAATACACGAAGAAGGATACAAAAATGTTTTGGGTTATTTGTGTATTAATTACCCTTTAAATTAAAATGAAATCCAAATATAATGAGATTCACAGATATATGCCTGATGAACAAACATCTTATTTTCTTATCAATCTTATCAATCAATCTTAAGGAAATCCCTAAATAAACGTATTCAACACAAAAAACATGTTGAGGTTTTATGGCATTTATATACAACTGTTAAACCTATATTTACAAACTACTTATCCTGCGTGGGTTTTTTCAAGACTACTTATCCTGTGTGATTTTTCGAGACTTCCCCTTAAATCCAGCTTTATAAAAATAAAAAATTGACCATGAGTGAATAATTGGATGTATCCACCATTGCTACGTGAATGTGCCCTAACAAGGTTATACTCCGGTAGGGAACAGGTAAAGCAAAGGAAGTAGAGTCGTCAGACAACGATAACTTTGGTTGTCCAAATATCTGACGTAGCCATTGAAGATGGGAAATAAGTCTGCAGATGTTCCCAAAATAAAGAGTACAGCGAATGGATTGAAGAGAACTACGGTGTTGAAGAAATACAGCGGCACAAGGGATGTAAATGTTTCTACTTGTCAATCCATAAGTTAAGATGGTAAGTAGCTAACTTGAAAGGGGTCACAAGCAAATCAATGTGTTGTCTTGCTTGGATTGTTGCAATCAGTTAGAAAGTAGTTATTGTCAACTAATTTTCACTTCATTGTTGACACTAGTACTGCCTTTGTTATCATTGTTAATCTACTAGTGTATTTTAAAATCATTATATGGCCATATTTCAATAATTCATATCATATGCATTGAACCTTTTGTAATTATTTTACGTTGATAATTCTGTACAGATGTCAACTATTGCCCTCTAGGGCTGTCAACAAATATTCTATATTCGAATATATATTCGAATAGTTGTTTTTAACAACTATTCGAATGTAAAAATTAATATTCAAATGTAAAAAAATAATAAAATAAAAAAACAACAGCAGCAGAGGCGCGACTGTGCTTAGCGGGTGGGCGCGTGCCTGTACTGACTATATAATGCATGAATAAAATAGACTGTATAGGCTGCAACAGCTTCATGCACTGGTTTGATTATTTTCCGTTTCATGCCAAGGAAAAGTTCCGTGTTTACAGCAAAGCTCGCTCGGAGCGTTCAATGTCGGTACTGTAAAACTTTCAGTTTCAATCACTGAATGAAGCCATATTTGGGACAAGAATCGCAACCTTAAATTGCTTGCACAAAACTCTTGATCAGTACTCAGCATTTGTTTATTGTTGTCGTTGGTCGGTAACCTTACTGGAGTCAGCCTTGTTTGCTTTGGGATTAAATTAAATGCGTCCAGCATTGGCATTAGTTTCGGTCATCTCCGGTAGACTGCGCATGCGTGACGTCATTTTTTTTATCGATGCCACGTGATCGACTGGTACTGCCTTTGAGATCGACGTATTGAGCACCCCTGATTTAAACCGCTTAGCGCAGAGAGAGAGACGGTGTGAGAGAGCGAGAGAGAGAGAGTACACAGGCACGCGAGAGAGAGATGGGGTCTTGGCAGTTAGTTAATTTACTTATTTTTGTGTAGGTAATATGTTGTTAAAACTTAAATAAATTACCTATACAAGTATGTCTCGTCGTATTAATTTGTCCTGTTATTGACGCGTCTGCAGATACACAGATATTCGAATATATTTGAATATCTGTGTTGTGCCGATTTGAGGGTTGCGGGACAGATGATGTTGTATGTGGACAGATTGTAAAGCCATCTGATTTTTCAAAATGATCCAACAGTGTTTAAGTACTGTAAGCGAATAATGAATAGTGCGTCATGTAAAAGAGGTATATATAATATTATATGTTGAGAGACTTACCTGCCTGGCGAACAGGAAACTCCACCTGTTCCGACATAATGATCTGAAGCAGCGTTGGGGCAAAATTGATGATCTTGTACGACTGAAAAACACAGGAGGAAAGATATTTTTTATACATTTTTCAGATCTAAAGTAGTCATTTAGCCAAGAGGTGGCTGTCGCTCAGAGTAAGAACAGGTCGTCCACTAATCGAGAGATCAGGTCTGAACCCCCTATCCAAGTCTGCATGTCTAAATGACCTTTGTCAAAATGCCGCCGTTTTACCCAAAAGGCTGCATAATCCGCTAATGAATGCGTGTGATTGGTTGAAGGACTGAACAGTCCTTGTGACTCAAAGTGCTTTTACCACTTTTTTTCAGAGGTCTGCAACCTTTATCCCAAGAACCTTTTTCCTTATTTTCCATCAAATAATGGAATAATAATTTGTCTGGAGCAAGAAAAGCTTTTTGGTATCACTGCTAATGAAGTTATAAATGTGTATGTATATAAACATACATACAGTATGTACATGTATATATAATTAGGCCTGTCAAAGTTGATTATTGTGGTCGAGATTAATGCGCTAAAATATATTATTTATATATATATTTAATTATTTTAACGCAGTTAACACAACTGTCCGTTGGCCCCTGACAGAAAACTGCCGCGAGCCTGCACTCAGTTAGATAGGAGAGAGCAAGACGGTAATTGAAGCTGCGAGAGCTTTTTGCATGGCAAGTAAAAACAAAGGCGCGACATACAGCGGAGAACTGCAGAGGAATTGTCAAGTGTCAAACAGAAAGGGAAAAATTACCATTTTAGTAACTTTTAGGAGTTCTGCATTGCCAGAACTATAGATGCCCATTTCCTATACAGCTTCGCAAGCGAGGAGGTTCAAGTTTCGCAAAAGCTATTCGCAAATAGCTTGCGTGAGGACTTTGCTCTTAAATGTTTGAGTTCTGTGCGCACATGGGCCTGATTTGCGCACTCGGATTTTGACATTAATTTGCCTTCATAGACACTCGTCTAATAACCAACGCAGACCATTTAACTTTCGGCCGGTCCGTCCGCAAGGACTATCCGTCGGCCAGTCCGTTCGCAATGGGAAATACCCACCCATCGGCCAGTTTATGCCCCCCCTCCCAAAAAAGTGCAAACATAAAAAAAGGCTAAAAACCATTCTTCCCCTCATCCCTAACAGCTGCGATGGGGCAGTCCAAACACCACTCATTCGTCCAGCGGCGTCGAGATCAAAGAATGGCTGGTGGGATTTAACCGATCTCAGAGCGGCATTAAGCGGCCCGGACCCCCCCCCTCATGCGCAAATCACATGTAAATGATTCATAGCAGTTTATTTTCTCATAGCAGTTTATTTTCCCCTCTTAATCTCATGAAAACATGTGTTTTGAATACGACTATTACATTTTCCAATATTTCCACCTGCCACTTTCGATCTTGTTGTCACTGCCTTCATCTGCAAACTGGTAGTATCACCTATTTATAAAATCAAAATTTTGCTCATACTGTCAGTGTTAATCAATTTATACTTCCACTCATATATTGATGGGTGACTGTGTAAGTGGAGAGCACGGTCGTCCATCAATCAGCGGTATTGGCGTAATTTACATTTTATGGGAAAAATAGGACGCTGAGAATCACGCCAACTATTTTACAAAAAGACAAAGTAATACTGAACTTTCTCCATTACTTTATTGCTCATGAACTCCAATATGGTCACAAATGGACAAATCCCAATCAATCTGACCACTCCTGGAAAGACTTAAACAAACATTGTGTAGATATTGCAGAAGATACAATATATGCATGGTATCATGGCATGTAGGAATATTAAGGCAAAGGTGCATTTCTTTTAAAAGGTTTTAGTGTATTTTGTATTTTCCACAAACTCAAGAATTCTTGGAAAATCTTACCTTGGAAAACCATTTAGACCAAAACATGTGGGAAGAATTGTTAAAAGTGCTTTGAATAATAATATGGAAAAACATGCAGATAGATAATGATAGGGTGGGATATAAATAAACTGGTGGAGTTTCAGCAGGCCTGAGTAGACACTTTATATATAATACACATATATATAATACATACAATTCAGTCAAACTGCTCATCACACGCCTGCTATCGACTCTCCAATCAGGACTGAGGAATCATCAGGCCGAAACCGGGGTCAGTCCCCCACACGCACCCACACACACACACGCCTAAGGCTGGCGTTTTTTGTCGAAGACGACCTATAGAGTCACGTCTTTGTGTGTGGAAGTTGTTGGTTTGTATTTTTATTTATCATAGACTTTATTGCCTCGTGCATCGACACTGCTGCTTTTCATTGAGGACACATTTGTCCCGTATTTTCCTCCACAATTTTGTGCACCTCTCGACCGCCAAACCGGCGTTTGCGGCGATCTCCCTCCATGAATCCAACCCGCTTCTACAACCCGCCAATGACGGCTTGTATAACCGGTCATATTTACGCATTTCTTCAGACAAAAGCTCTTAAATCTGATCCCTTCTCTCGTAAACATTCTTCGTTTTAATAATGGCTATGAAAGCGGAAATGTGAGACTCCGTAAAGGATGTAGTTAGCGGACCAATCGCAGCCTTGTGCGCTGCGGGAGGCTTGCAAGCCTAGAAAAATGGGTCGACGCACGCAAGGAGGTGTTAAAATGCACGCAGGGGACGCGCAAGGGGGTCTTGCGTCTGCGTCGCTCTGAAAACGCAGGAGCATAAACTAGGCTTTAAGAGGCAATGCGAACACAACCAAAAACCAACCACCCAGCTGCTTCCGCGCACACACACCTGATTGAGTTCATTCTCCGCAGCTATCCTCAGATTAGGCTCGATGGTCCCTTTCAGAGCCTGGATTATCCGGTTGGGATCCATATGTGATTTCTTCTGCGTTATATTATCACACACGTGCCGTTGGGTTACCTCTCCTACATTTAGCACTGCGTTACAGAACTGCTGCTGTGTCCCAAACACGGCACCATCTCAGAGTTCCATGTACAGATCCCGGTCCCAGCTTTCACAATAAACTGCGCATTGGCGGGAATTTATCACAAGGAGTTTATTCTTAAGGCACACCCGGTTTTCTCTTAACTCAGGCGAGCGTGATGGAGGAACAATAGCTCTTCCCCGCTTAGCTTCACGTAAAGCAAAGTAAACACACGCTTTACGGCTTTCCTCCTCCGCTCAGCGACTCCCGGAGGAGACACAGCGGTGCCTCTTGCGGGACGGAGGACACAGCGGTTCCTTGTGCGGGACGGAGGGATCATCTTCTGCTATGGAAGGGGAAGGTGTTCAGAATAAAATAAATATAAAAATACATGAAGATACTGTAGGATATTAGAAATAAACTGACGGCCCGGTTCATGAATTGATAAAATGCATATAGAATAATATCAATGTACACTTATGATTGTATTTGATGTAATCAACTGGAATGCATGCATGTAATACTTGCACAACAACTAGTATTGATTGAGGATCATTTGAACTCAACAGAAGACCACTCCCAGAGGTGTGGACACGAACTTTCACACCATAGGGGTACAAACTCAGAAGAACAAGAAAGTGCAATTCCATCAAATAAGCCAATTTACAATTTGCTATAGATGAGTGGCGTTATAAGTACAATATAAGTGCTATAATTTGTTAGTCTTTTAGTCGAGGTAGAGTCTGAAGAGGTGGGTTTTTAGTTTGCGGCGGAAGATGTGAAGGCTCTCTGCGGTCCTGGGGCCTCATTTATAAACGTTGCGTACGCACAAAAGAAGGCGTACGCCGCTCTCTACGCAATAATTGGTATTTATAAAAAGCAAACTTGACGGAAAAATGTGCGGTCCTTCACGCAAGCTCGGACCCATGCGTACGCACAAAAACGGGTGAAGTGAGAACCGTCGTCAAATGCAAGAAACACGCAAACGTGTGTGAAAGTGTGTAAAACTAGACTTTTGTGTAAATGAAATGCCAATACTGCCTCTCATAAATAACACAAACACCCGTTTGATCGATCTGCAGCGTAAAACAAACAGAAATGCAAATTAACACATTTTCAAAAAGAAATATGTTGCAATAATATTGGCATGTTATGCAATTCATCCTCAAAACACAGCTGTTGCTTGTCATATGCAATCAAATGGAATAAAATGCCATGATGCCATCACAATGAGTAATGGCGCGAAATGGCTGATCTCTTAGAAGATGTAGCAAATGGAAGGATTCGCGCTGTAGTGCAGCGCACCATTGGCCTGTTTAAGGGCAGATGGCGCTGCCTCGACTGCACTGGAGAGAGGTTATTGTCTACTCCTGAAAAGGTGTGCAAAATCGTGCTGGCATGTGCTGTGCTACATGTGGCACAGCTTTCAAACGTGCCTCGATCCCCTAACGCCGATGGCTGTGTTGGCCCAGACCCTGTCCCCGATCCCCAATCATTGCCGGCAGTCTCTAATCAAGAGGGGACAGCTCCGGTGTCCCCGCTCACCCACCCGTGGCAGACACACTTTGGCGATGGCGCGCTAAACGCTTTTTTGCATCCACTTTGATGTCAGACCATTTTTTCTTTATTTCGTCCACGATACGAGGTTGTGAGGCTGCAGCGTTGCTCTGAAACTTTTTGCCACTCAAGTGCCTTTTTGGCATTAGTGACGCCCATACTGTGCCCTCCAAAAGGCATTAGACTCCTTTCCACCTCGCCAATGATAATTTCGACTGAGTGAAGTTACGTTTCTTTGTTTTCCTCTCAGTGTTTGCCATGATTTCGCAATCGATGAATATTCATTTGAGACCCCTGGTGTCTTTAGAGAGCTCGTTCCACCATTTCGGAGCAAGGACAGCAAAGAGTCGTGATCTCTTCGAGTGTTTTTCTCTCAGTGAGGGAGGGACGAACAGTTTTGCAGATGCAGAGCGGAGAGTGCGGGTCGGGATGTAGGGTTTGACCATGTCCTGGATGTAAGCTGGACCCGATCCATTCACAGCATGGTACGTGAGCACCAATGTTTTGAACTGGATGCGGGCAGCCACCGGTAGCCAGTGAAGAGAGCGGAGGAGTGGAGTAGTGTGGGAGAATTTCGGAAGGTTAAAGACCAGTCGAGCTGCTGCATTCTGGATGAGCTGCAAATGTCAAATGGCGGTAGCAGGGAGACCTCTCGGAGTTGCAGGAGTCCAGGCGTGAGATGACAAGAGCCTGAATCAGTACCTAGGTAGCCTTCTGAGTGAGAAGAGGACGTATTCTCCTGATGTTGTAGAGCGTGTATCTACAGGATCGCGTTGTCGCAGTAATGTTGGGAGTAAGGGAGAGTTGGCTGTTGAGTGTCACGCCGAAGTTCCTAGCGGTTAAAGTGGGCGTTAGCACGGAGTTGCCAAAGTTGACTGTCAGGTCCTGGGTCGGAGAGTCTTTTCCCGGAAAGAGAAGTAGTTCAGTCTTGTCGGGGATGATTTTCAGATGGTGAGGACATCCACTGAGAGATGTCAGTCAGACAGGCAGAGATCCGTGCCGCCACCTCGGTGTTCGAGGGAGGGAAGGAGAGAATTAGTTGAGTGTCATCGGCATAGCTGTGGTAGGAGAAGCCATGCGAGCGAATGACAGCGCCGAGAGAGTTGATGTAGAGCGAGAAGAGAAGGGGACCCAGGACAGAACCCTGAGGAACTCCCGTAGTAAGAGGACAAGGTTCCGACACAGATCCTCACCAGGTTACCCGGTAGGTGCGGCCAATACTCATATGGATACATCTTAATCAAACATTCAAACAATTCAATATACCTTGAAAAATCACATTGATTTTATTGCGGGTCGGATTTTTTTTGGGATGTTTTGGGCGGCACGGTGGCGTGGTGGGTAGCACTGTCGCCTCACAGCAAGAAGGTCCTGGGTTCGACTCCGTCCAGAGGCCTTTCTGTGTGGAATCTGCATGTTCTCCCTGTGTCTGCGTGGGTTCTCTCCAGGTTCTCCGGCTTCCTCCCACAGTCCAAAGACATGCTCTGGGGATCAGGTTAATTGGGGACTTTAAATTGCCCGTAGGTGTGTGAATGAGAGTGTGAATGGTTGTATGTCTCTGTGTTAGTCCTGCGATTGGCTGGCGACCAGTCCAGGATGTACCCGGTCTATCGCCCGAAGTTGGCTGGGATGGACTCCAGCCCCCCCGCGACCCTGCGTGCAGGATAAGCGGTTTGACGATGGATGGATGGATTTTTTGTTAATTTCTTCAATTGTATTGTTCAATTAAAAAAATGCCACTTTGCATCAAAAAGGCCACCTGGATTTACATAACTGGCTCTTTCGCAGGGTCCACTTTTCAGATTTTTACACAACTTTCAACTAGAACTCAATAGCAAATTCAGTTACTCAGTTCTCATGGCAATGGCTCAGTTGTAATGCCTTTACCTCAGTCACTTTAACATGTACACTCAGAGGACCATTGTGTATATCTGCAGTATAATTCAATGGCTCCGCCATTAATTCTAGATTCAAAGTTTGAGTCTTGACAATTTTAATGTGTGAATTCGGTGTATTACTGTGGTCAGTTAAGGGGGTCTTTACATTATGGTAGTAAAATGTTTTGGACGTTTTATCCCACCCTATTTGAAGACAGTAGCAGAATAGATAAGTAAGGCAAGCAAAAGTAATCAATTCACACAATACTAGTAAGGGTTTTAGTGTGTACTAGGAGTATACACATTTCCGTAATGTGCAGAGTAAGTTGCAGGCCAGAAACTAGACTGAGATATGTGTTGACCAATGACCGTTAATCATACTTGGAACTTTGAGTGAATTTAAATGTTTGACAATTAATCTTTGACCTGGACAGACCATTTAAAGGATGAGCAGGTGAAAGGCTTAAAGTGCTTTAAACCAGAGAAAAGTGTGCTTTGTAGATGCAGGTTTAATTTAAACACCCATCTATAATTGTTAACACATGACAAGAATCAAGATTAAGCATGTAATCACGTTATTTATTTAGGCACATCAAGGGACCACTCCCATCTCTCCACAGTAGTCCTTGCATCCATTTGACCTTAAGTGTTCAACACCATACCCACCACCAAGAGCACAATCCTTTCTCAGTTTCAAAATTCACATACGGCAATGTGAGACTTAATATATAGAAGCCCAGCAATGAGTGAGACGCCGATAGTAAAGTCAGATATAAAGTATTAGATAAATCATACAATTACAGTTCTTCATACATTTAACATCTGGTCAGTCATCCAAAGCCATTTAGAAAATAAGGCATACGTTCACAACATTGCATTAGAATCCTCCACAATTGGCCAATTGTGAGTTGAACAGGTGACATGCCATTGGTTTATTTACCTTGAGACACGCTATCAGTTGTAATATCAGTCTCCGGAAGCACCACCATCATGAACAACACACAGGGAACCGGGAATTTTGTTTATATCAAGTAGTCCCAATCCTCATCTCCACAATACTGAAATGCCAGTTGAATCACTATTTAGTAAAGGAAAAGAGCCATTTGTTTGAGTGAAGTTCAATCCTGATACAGCAGGAAGCCAGAGAAAGTGCTGTACTTCCAGGTGCTGCCATAGATTGCACCGCGATGCAATCGTAGCCACACCTGGTCGCCTTGAAAGAGAGGCAGGATGGCATGGTTGCTGGCAGTCTCATGATCTGGGGCTCCATCATTGGCATACGCAGACACCATCACCTCTTCGTTGCGCATGAGGTTTATGTAGAGGGGCACGTTGATGGCGAGTTTCAGGATATGGAAGATGAACACATAGGTTCCATCGACAGGACAGGTGAAACGGCCAATGTGGGTGTCGTACATCTCCCCTAGGTTAGTGTGCAGCTGGTCAAACACAATAGGCTGGTCCAGGTTTCCTGGTGCAAAGTTGGCAGTGCGAGAGGCATTGAAGGCTACTCGAAGTGGCTGAGAAAGTGGGTGGAGGTGTATTGGAAGAAGGGTGTGCTGGTGACCATGGGGTGTCAAAGGGACCTCAATTGTGGCGAGAGAGAGGGAATCTCCATGACCAGAGTCCACAATGGTAAAAGCTCCCTCTCGGTTCGGTGTGCTCACCTGGGAAGAGTCACTCCATGCTGCTGGGGAGTTAAAAAATAAAAACAAACGCATGTTCAGTCTTAGACATTTGAATACACTTATGTCATCTGATAGTTAATCTCTATTTTGGATATATTTGTTTTTAATCTACCAGAGTAAAATTGAGTTTATTTGTAAAACAGTCAAAATATACTTGTCATTAAATGCCATTACTTTTTGTCTCATTTGTTCTTTGTTTTGTTGTCATCAAGTAATTTACTTTGTTAGTTTTTACAGTATCTCTAAATTTTAAAATATCAAAGTTTACAAGAATTTTAAGAGGTGCCTAATGAAATTTAATATATAAAGGGCTTAAATGGTCTATATACAATGTAAGTTGACTAGTATCAATTCTACAAAAAGGGTAAATGAAAGCAGTCAGTTTAAGATTATTTTTCTGCCAACAGCAAATTTATGAGCTCCTTTCTTCAAAGGATAAAAGCAAGAAAACCTTTGGCTACACTACACTGACATCTTTAACGTGATCTCCACAACCCACAAAAATCTGAATCAAAGCATCAATATCATTCACATCTATAAATGTATGATTTTGATGCTGCAAACTAAAGTCAGTTAACAAAGTAGACTAATGTAAGGTAATAAGTTAACCCTGGACAGATGCTAGATAAAAATGGGTGAGTGAATAAACAGATCAAAAAGCTTTGGACCCAGAGTAAGATCCCTCTTGATTGGAACCAATATGAAAATACTTTGCAATCTTTTGTGGTGGTTCATAAACGCTGAAGCAGTTGAATGGTTTTATATTGTAGTAAATTCAATTAAGAAAAGGTCAAATTAACAGACTTAATGATATGAGTCAATTATTCTACCTCTCATGTAATCATTTTCATTCATGTTCATTATTAATTGTACTCATAATATTCTATATTGATTACATTTATCATCTTGTACACATGGCATCCATTGCAGTCTGTCCATCCCGGGAGAGGGATCGCTCCTCTGCCATTCTCACAAGACGTTTTTCTTGTGCCAATGTGAGGGTTTCGGGAGAGGGGATGTCCCATGTGTACAGACTGTAAAGCCCTCTGAGGAATATTTGTAATTTGCGATTTTGGGCAATACAAAATACAATAAATTGAATTCCATGTTTAGTAATGTAGGTTAACTGATTAATATTACATTTCACTGCTTGACGCGTGTAAAAAATAATATGGCTCTGAAAACCATCACAAGAACCATGTAGCAACTATGAGATTGAGACTATCACATTTGAGTTTTTCCACAATTGGTTGGCGTTCCAAATTAAAGCTAATGTTAAGTTATGTCACAAACTAATTAACTAAAGTTTTATCTCTTAAGCCGAGTACTTCACGGTTTCTATACCAAATCTCAAGATTACGGAGGTAATCATTGCGATAAAATATTTTAACAGTTAACACTTTTACTTTCGGTGTTTCAGAGAGTCATCTTTTGTGATACCGAAAAACACAAAAGCATACCCCATTTCTTATCCCCCATGAGAAACGATTGGCATTAATAATCATATAATATTACTCATCAGTACGCTTATCAAATTTTCATATGCATCCCTTCCAACAAGCGCCCTTTATGGATGAACTAAGGGTAGGGGGGGGGTTAATACCTGATGCATTGTTAAGGGGAGATCTTGTTATGAGAGAATATGTTCTTACCACTCAAATTATGCCTTCCTCCTTCGCGGCTATAACCGTGTTGACATCCAGAGTCCTGAAAAAATAAATAAATAGAACTTCAAAACAGACTGAGAAAGCAGCAACTACGAAAGACTGGGCAGCCATAGGCTATTAAAGAAGCCCGGCTCCACAAGATAATATAAAGAAAAGATCATTCAGAAAAAGCTAATTTTGATGATACAACGCGTTAATGTGGTAAAGGTAATGAAAGAATTAACTTTGTTATGTTAATCTTTCACAATAAAAGACTGTATACTGTGGTAAACCAGGGGGAAAAGCTGAGCAGACACAGCGGAGGGGGCGGATCCCTAAGTTCAAGTTGTAGAGGGGCTAGAGGGAGTCTACTATCTAGTGCACATGCTGCAGCCACTACATAGGGGGCATTAGAGTAAGCATATATTCATAGTTGGGAAGCCACTGGAGCAGACAGACAGACAGGGTTTGTCAAAATGACAAAGGCTTATCCATGCCCAGAGTTGGTGTTGGAAAAACGTAACGTTATCTTAGTCAATATTACTTTGACAACAATCTCATGGTGTAAAGTAATTGAAGTGATTTTTGCTCATCTAACTGTACAAGGGCTAGCACACTGATTATTGTAACAAGATAAGTGGAATGTAGCCCTATTTATTAAAATATTAAGTGTATCAAACCTCTTTACTTTATGAAACCTTTATAAAAGGTAATGCAGAGTGATGTAATACAACAGCCATGAATTAAATCACACACACACACACACACACACACACACACACACACTTACCCTGGCAGCATAGATGACAGGGCCAGTGTCCCTTAGATCAGTCTGGGAGGTGCAGGATCCTACCAAGGAGGAGAAATCACTGAGCTGTATAACCGTCAGATTAATTTCACTTTAAGCTTTAGCCAGGATTTGACAAAGCTACCCTACACCATCTAATGTGTACATATTTTACGTTGTTCATTCTGTACACATCTATCCAGAGGAGGGATCCCTGCTTTACCGTTCTACTCAAGGTTTCTTCTTTTTCCTCCTGTTGAATATTTTTTTGGTGGAATCTGAGGGTTACGGGACAGAGCACGTCTTTCTCATGCATCCAGATTGTAAAGCCCTCGATGCAAATTCGGGCTATACAACATAAAATTAATCCAGTGAACGTGAAAGCAGGAAATGCCGGGGTATTCCATTCCCAGAAGGGAAATGGAAAGCTGAAGATAGTTATCTTAATGCCAACCAGAAGAGCGGAGGGTTGGGCCCGTCACTTGTCATACCTCTCACCGATCCTCTGCTATAGTACAACTGGCCGGGACGACCTACGCTTCCATCCGACTGTTCAGGGGACGGGAAGACGGGTCCACCATTTTCCACCGTATAATCCGAGTGGTAGACTAGAAAGACAAAGCAGCACAAAATAGGCAGTTAACCACTCAATCCATGGCGGTTGATATTTTTGGAACAATTAAATTTGATCAGACATACCCAACAGTGGTTCTTCTTCTTCTGAGGTAAGAAACTCCGGTGGGGTTTGTGTACTGGCAATGCAGCGATTGGCCTAATTAAAAATAGAAAAGTCTGGTTTATAGTTTAATCTCCAATTCCGAGCAGAAAAAAAATAAAAGACAGTGAAAAGAAAATGAACAGCAAAGAACAGAAGAGAAAAGAAGAAACAGTGCAACAGTGCAGACTTTTCACATCTCTCTTGAGTGGCTGCATACAATTTCGTCATGCTCCAGTGCTTATATTGGATTTTTTCTCGTCGGAACAAAGAATAAGCGAGACGCCGCTACAGGAACCATTTTCAATGGTTCAATTGCTCTTGGTATGGACTTCAAAAACACTTATTCAATCAGGACAGTACATTGAACTCTGAGGGTTGTCTTGATGTAACTTTACATTAAGTTAAAAGAAACTTTATTAATATGCATGCTGTTCAGTTGAAAAATAATCAAATTAGAGAATTATAAATGCAAAAATACATTAGCAGAGACCGACTGCAAATGCATTGACCACTGAATCCAATATCTGGGCGGTTCTTAAACATTACCAAACATCTTCAGGTGTATTACCACCACCATCATCTGGACTGGAGAAACATTTAAATAATCGCATATAACAACCCCATGTTAACAAATGCGCAGTCAAAATACCATAACAATCAAGCATTTACACTAGGACCTCCCATTTGTAGTACATTTAATCCTCATCTGATGAAGGGAAAAAAAAAAAAAAAAAAAAAAAAAAAAAATCAATAATGCCGCTTTCCGACTGATTGAAACCAAAACCCCATTCAGCAGAATTGCTTGAGAAAATTCCTTGGGGCAGCTGTAGTGTGCTAAACCAGCGATTCCCAAACGTTTTAGGCCACGCACCCCCTACATCCCAACTGGGTTCATGCACCATCAATCCTCCACACAAAATTTAAATATATTTAAAAAGTATATTTATAGCTGCATTAAAATTGGACCAAAGACAAAAAACAGTGGTTTACAATATTTAGCCCGCTGTTAAATATTGTAGTGTGAACAGACCGAACAAAAGGGACAACTGCAACATTGTATCAACTCTGAATCAGGACAAAGCAAACCACATAAATACCCTGAAAACAGCCCCATTTCATCCAAAATATGTGATTGTGTGGGGCTTTTGCATGTGTCGAGCCATTTTTCTAGGCTTGTGTCGCAAGCCTCCCGCAGCGCACAAGGCTGCGATTGGTCTGCTAACTACATCCTTTACGGAGTCTCACATTTCCGCTTTCATAGCACAATACCGCCATTATTAAAACGAACAATGTTTACGAGAGAACGGATCAGATTTAAGAAGGATTCACGGAGGGAGTTCGCCACAAACGCCGGTTTGCCGGTCGAGAGGTGCACAAAGTTGTGGAGGAAATGCGGGAATTCACCACACCGCGATGAAAAGCAGCAGTGGCGATGCACGGAGCAATAAAGTATATGATAAATAAATAAACAAATAAATAAATAGGCGTGACTCTAGGTCGTCTTCAACAAAACACGTCACTCCGCCTGTTGTTCTGGCGGGGAATTGCTCTGGAACACACAAGCCTTTTAAAGGCTGGCACATGCTTCTGCGTCTTTACGCACCGTTGTGCCGACGCAGTCGTTTCAATTCATGGTTCAAAAAGGCTTGCGTGTTGGTTAAGGATAAACTTAAATACAGTAAGATTGTAAATCATGTCAGCGGTAATGACTCCCGATTACGTCGCTCGGAGGTCACTAAAGTTAATGTGGAATCGGTGTGTACATACGCAAAAAAAATGTCGGACAGCGTAGTTTCTTTAGTCAGTGACGACATGTATAGCCGCATGTCGTCATTCCGCCACTGGTTGTCGAGGTGGTCCCCAGTAAATAATGTGGGCTTCGTTGATCAGTGGAAGACGTTTTGGGGAGAGCCTGGTCTGATTAGGGACTGCATCCATCCCACTTTGGATGGAGCTGAACTCATTTCGAAGAACCTGACCCAGTTTGTAGTGGACTTAATCCATGACTGCGAAGCAGAGTCGCAGTCTTATACACTTCTCTGCACTTCCATCCAAGCGGTCACTCACCCAAACCATAATTAACCATATAGAGACCTTGTCTGCCCCACGTACAAAGGTCAACAACTGAGGAGTTAATAAATAACTTAAAGTTAAAACTAATAATGCAATAGTGCAACAAAATAAGAGAATTAAAGGGAGACTTGAATATTAGATCGGTCATCTAAAGCGGTTTGAGTAAATTAACTAATATCAGATCACCATGTTGATATATTTGGTCTTACTGAAACGTGGTTGTTGAATGGGGAATATTTCAGCTTAAATGAAAGAGACTCTTCAGAGTCATGTGAATACTCATACTGGAGCCACATGCTCTTTGTAATAGTGTACAGGGCCCCAGGTCCCTATTCAGAATTTTCACAGTTCTTAATGAGTTTGGTCCTTAAAACTGACAAGATAATTATTGTGGGTGATTTTAACATTCATGTGGATGTTGACAACGACAGCCTTGGTACTGCATTTCTTTTATTGTTAGATTAAATTGGTTTGTGAGAGTGTAAATAAAGCAACTCATTATTTTAACCACTCTCGAATTGGTTCTTGTGTATGGGATTGGGATCGAACATTTAAACGCTTATGGCGTTCCACTAAATCAGAAGGATCTAGGCTAGTTTGGCAAGACAGCCTTAAAACATAAGAAGGCTCTCCGTAATGCAAGAGCATCTTATTACTCATCATTAATAGAGAAAAATAAGTCAAGAGTCACAGCTCTGTCGAGCCGTGTATTCCTTTGGACCTCAGTAGTAACGACTTCATGAATTTCTTCAATGATAAGATTCTGACTATCCAAGAGAAAATTGATTGTCTCCTGCCTTCAACCAGTGCCGACCTGTCCTCAGATGCAGCAGTGGACCCTGATGCCTGTTTGGATGCCTTCTCTTCCATCAACCTTGATCAACTGACTAATTTCAAAGTCTAAATCTTCTACTTGTCTCTTGGATCAGATTCCATCTAAGCTGCTTCAGGAAGTTTTTCCTTTAGTTAGCACGTCTTTATTAGATATTATGAATCCGTTTTTGTTGAACGGGAAATGCACCACAGTTCTTCAAGGCAGCTGTAATTAAACCTCTTCTTAAGACACCGACTCTTGCTCCAGAGGTGTTGGCCAACTACAGACCTATCTCTAATCTTCCCTTCCTCTCTAAGATCCTTGAGAAATCCGTTGCAAATCAATTATGGGACTTTCTACAAAACAATACTTTGTTCGAGGATTTCCAGACAGAATTCTGAGTGCATCATAGCACAGGAACCGCACTGGGGAAAATTACGAATGATCTTCTACTTGCATCGGACTAAGGACTCAACTCTTTTCTTGTTGGACTTCAGTGCCGCATTTGATACCATAGACCATTGTATCCTGTTGCAGACAATACTCAACTGTATCGGTCGATCAAACCAGAAGAAACCGACCAGCTAGTTAGACTTCAAGAATGTCTTGGAGACATCAAAACTTGGATGACCGGCAACTTCCTGATGCTAAACTCAGAAAACTCTTAATAGGCTCAGAGCGCCTTCGAAGCCACCTGTCACGTGATGCACTTTTTATGGATGGAATTGCTCTGGTACTCAGCAGCACCAGGATATGTTCTTCAACTCTCATATAAAGAAGACTTCAAGGACTGCCTTTTTTCAATCTACGGAATATATTGAAAATCAGGAACTTCCTGTCTGAAAATGATGCAAAAACTAGTTTGTGCATTTGTTACTTTTAGACTGGATTACTGTAATTCTTTGTTATCAGGCTGCTCTTGTAAATCTCTTAAACCTCTCCAGTTGATTCAGAATGCTGCAGCATGTGTATTAACAAGAACTAAGAAAAGGGATCATATTACGCCTGTATTAACTTCTCTGCACTGGCTCCCAGTTTAAATAAAGAATAGAATTTAAGGTACGTCTCCTCATCTACAAGGCACTTGCTGGTGAGGCACAGTCTTATCTAAGAGCTTGTAACACTGTATTGCCCTACAAGGCAGCTGTGCTCCTTAGATGCTGGGTTACTTGTTGTTCCTAGGGTTTTAAAAAGTAGGATGGGAGCCAGAGCCTTCAGTTATCAAGCTCCTCTTTTGTGGAACCAGCTTCCACTTTCAGTCCGGGGGAAAGATTCTGTCAGCTCTTTTAAGATAAAGCTTAAAACTTTCCTCTTTGATTTTGATTAGAGTTAGGGCTGGCTCAGGTTAGCCCGGACCAGCCCTTAGTTAAGTTGCTATAGGCTTAGCCTGCCGGGGGACTTTAGGACATAGAGCTCCTCTCACGCTCTCTTTCTACAATAATCCATGTTTTATTAATGCACATGACTAATTCAGCTTCTTTCCAGGAGTTTTGTGCTTTCTCCCCTAGCAGGTCTCCGTAGATCGTAGTTCCTTCTGGACCCTGGTCCTGACACCTGCCGTGGCCCTGCTGACACTGCTGCTACATTGTTCATTCTGTACCCATGGCATCCATTGTAGTCTGTCCATCTCGGGAGTGGGATCCCTCTGACGTTCTCCCTAAGGTTTCTTCCCTTTTACCCCTATTGGAAGGGTTTTGGTGTGTGTGGGTTTCGGGACAGAGGATGTTGTACGCGTACAGATTGTAAAGCCCTCTGAGGCAAATTTGTAATTTGCGATTTTGGGCTATACAAAATAAAATGAATTGAAATTGATGGTACTGAATGTAAAAGTCGATAACCTGTTGGGTCAGTCGATGGTATACCGCCATAACATCGACCAAACAGGAACAAAATATTTTTTGTACATCTTCACAAGTCACACCTACCAACCCAAATGTCATTGGTGAAACCTCAGGCGAGTGAAAAGCAACTCTGAAAAGGTACTACTATACAGACCTTTGATCTTTTTTTTTTTTTGCAGAGACTTACTGGCTGAATGTTCTGAAAATGGGAAGATGTTAGAGTTCGCCTAGCGGGAGGTGTAGAGAAACTTTGTCCCTGAGGGGGGGTTGAGGTGCAAGAAACCATCCCAGTAAGGGGGGACTGTTTACTTGACTCAGCTACTGCAACCTGTAGGACACAAAGAAAGGTTAAAAGTTTAACTTAAAAAGCATGCACTACCAAATGTAAGGGACACAAAATGATACAAGAGGCAACATACATACATGAGGTAGGTCTGTTGAGGAAGGCTTCAGGTCACAGATCTCCAGGAATGGGTCCTCATTTGTCAGACTGGCTTTGTGCTCAAGAAGCTTGGTCGGCAGTGGGGTGGACTGTGGTGGATTAGGACGAGGTGATTACAAGTTCAAGAGATTTGGATTTTTGATCACAAAAGACTTATCACAGATAAAAGAAATCTTACATGCATTGCTTTTGGCAGGACATTGACTGGGCTTCTCAAGACTGTGTGACCTGGTTAATTAAAAGTTTAAAGACAGATCAAGAAATGACATAGGTAACATTTTCGTATGAATATCTTTGCGGAAGTTTTTGTTGTACAACCCATGGGCGGTTTCTTGTGAACAAAGTAAATTCACATACATTCCTTGGTGTTTTTCGTGAAAACGTCTTAACAGGATTACGTCTACCCAGGCTTGCAGGTTGTACATAGGCCAGTAGTGCTCTGAGCTGTACACAAAGTTAAATATGATGTATGCCAACATATTGTTAATTTCTGCCAGAAGGTTTGCATTTTACAGTTTGCTGGTTGGCAAAAAATAGTGCAGGTTGGAAAGCTTGATGGGAAAGTCAGGTTTGAAGGTACATTTACACGTATGTTATACGTTAGCTAGCCGGAATGTACATCTAAAATGGATAAAAAGAAAAGTTTCACGTCGTATGCACTGTAATTTCGTCTGGGCTGGGCTGTAACTTCTTTACATTAATGTTCGATAGCATGAAACATTTAGTAAGAATGCTTGTATAATTACATTATGCTCTTGTATATTCATATGTAAGCTCATATGGGTGAGTGTTCAAACTAGGCATTCTTTTGTCTTTTTAGAAAAAAAAAAAGAAAAATGTGCATTTCCACATTGTTGTTTAATTCCAATAATTTATCAAATTAACTAGCATTCTTCCCCCCTGGCAGCAAGAACTTTCAACTTTGTGACTTGCAAATTGATACCAATTTTATTTTTGCTTCATCTTTTGATCTCGATAATGGAATGTTTGGCGTAGAATAAGCAGTTTTAGAAATACTACAAATGATTACTAGTTGCGTGATTCAATTGTTGACATTGAACCTTGTTCAACTAAACATGCCCATTTCCCCATTTCATCTCAATTAGTATTCATGGTTCTGACAATATGGCTTGTAATTAGGAGCCCTGCTCTCCTGACATAATATGCTTTTTGCTGGATTGGAAAACCGAGACAGACCCAGTACATAACGAGTTTGGTGATATTTATTATCCAGGAAAGCTAATGTTTAGTGATGCCAGGTAACTCCAAATGAGCCTGACTGAACGTTTGAGTTTGTCATGATACTTGCCCATAATCTTCCTCAGCTGATAAGTTTCAGGATTCATCATGATTTAAATTTCAGTTAATTGCCGGTGAATCACTACTTCCACCTCTAATTCCTCTCCCACAAAGAGTATGACTTGATCTTATTCCGTTGGTAAAGTAATCAACAGATTGAGACCATGTGATGGTTTAAACTCTAGAAAATGTTGTGTACATGTGCGGTGATAAAACTAAAGTTTGTTGACTTGTTACCCAGAGGCAGTGGAGATCTAGACGGCTGTCTCTTCAGTCTTGGATAGTCGTTAGTTGCAGTAATATTCCCATCCAGAAGAGAGTCCTAAAACCAGAGAAGATAATATCAAAACCATCAATAGTAGCAAGGTTAAATAAAAATCCATTGGTATGCAAACAAACAGTTAAATTTCACCTGCATGAAACTGAAAGAGCCATGGATTGTCGTCATTAGGTCCTCTAGGTGCAGTTTCCTCAGGACAGGGTCTTTGGGTAAGTCATATGGATAGCTGAAAACCTCCACTGCCTGTTGGGAAGAAGATTATTTGAGAATTGCTGACAAGTGTTTTTTGTACATTTTAAATTTATGTACTCACAGATTTGGCACGTTGCTTGCTTTTGGCTCCAGTTTCCTTTTTCTGGAGAGAACATAGTGTATGAATTATTGCCTGGGTACCATTATTGTAAGGCAAACTGATCTTACAAATCACAACTGCTGTCAAGTTTACGATAAGAAAAATAAATAAAAAGACAAGGCATCTGACCAATCACGCCGTTATCTCTCCAAGACTGGAGTACTGTATTTCACTCTTCACTGGGTGAATAGTGGTAACATCCAGAAACTAAAATACATTCAAAACGGCACTGACAGAATCCTGATGAGTCCAGAAATACGAGCAGATAAACACCCATCCTACACTCGCTACACTGGCTCCCTGTCTCATTCTGGAGTGACTATAAAGTCCTACTACTTACCCATAAATGGACGTGAACCTCCCTACCTACAAGAACGCATTACTCCCCAAACCTCCAGCCCTGCCCTGAAATCTAAAAGTAGCTTGCTCCACTGGGTCCCCAACACCAAGCTCCACACCACGGGCCTTCTGCTCTTATGGAACCGTCTCCCTGACAATGTGAGGGCAAAACAGACTAGACTGAAAACCTTTTTTTTTCCCAGGAAGGAGGTTTTTTTTTATATTGTGTTAACTCAGTTATTTCCTTTTAATCATGGTTTGTTTTAACAATTTGTATTACTATAAACTGGCTGAGATTCTTTTGAATGAAAATGCATTATTATTACAGCTTCCCCATCAGTAACGGGTCGCCGCGGCGCAGGGGGTAGAGCGGGTGCGCTGGGAACCGCAAAGTTGGTGGTTCGAGTCCCGGCTGCCCCATGTCTCAAGTCCCTGAGCAAGACACCTAACCCCTAATTGCTCCCCGGGCAAAAATGTAAAAAAGCCATGGGTTTAAAGTGTAATGTAAGTCGCTTTGGATAAAAGCGTCAGCTAAATGACCTGTACTGTAACGTAACTAGCATTCACACATGTAGTCACAACTATGGGAGCAATGCTGGCTAATTGCGCAGGAATTCGTTAATAGGGCTAAAGTAAACAAGGATTGAACTTATTTGTAAAATTTTCTTTTCTTAAAACCAATATGGACTTGCTTTTGTAGGGTCCACATGTAGTAATCGGACCACTCACAGGTTTACACTATTTTATATTCTCAAAAAACACATTCATCCAATGATGAAAAAGCAACTATGCAAGATGCCACCTGCCATTCAGGACCCTAAACCAATTCACATTCACGCTATCCATAAAAGCGTACGGATTGGCAAGCATTGGGGTTCAGTGTCTTGCCCAAAAATACTGGACATGCAGATGAATCACTTCATTATTATAGAGCCGTAAGGCTGGGTGACCGTATGAAGTAGGAAAACTGCTGGCTAACAGTAATCGTAAATACAGTAAGATCACGTCAGCGGTAATGACTTCCGTGTATAGCCACATTTTGGGGAGAGCCCATGGTGGATTAGGGGTGACAATATCTATTTCAGTTTGGATGGAGCAGATCATTTCAACAAATCTGACCCAGTTTTAGTGAACTTATTCCATGACGACCAAAAATTCAGACCAGAAGGCAGCCTTACAACACTTTACACTTAGAGCTGTTACCTACCCAAAAATGAATACATCTTATAGAGACGGTTTTCCCCAGGACCACTCAAACACTGCATAAACCGCCATTGTTATTCAGACAATTCTCGAGTATCTATTGATCAAGCCAGACCAGCCAGCCCTTTACACTTTAAGAATGTCTTAAGGACATCAAAACCTGCATGACCAGCCACTTGTTTAACTCAGATTATTTTATTAGGCCTAGAAACCTCTTAAGTCAGTTCTGATGTTTCTCTGGATGGCAATGCTGTGGTATCCACTAGCGTCTTGAAGAACCTTGAGAGTCATTTTCGACCAGGAAGTGTCCCTTTAACCCTTGTTTTCATATACGTAATATTTATTAAAAATTAGGCATTGCCAGCCTCAAAGTGATCCAGAAATTTTAGTTCAAGCATTCGTTACTTCTAGACTAGATTACTGCAATTCTTTATTATCAGGCTGCTCTTACAAGTCTTTGGCCTCTCCAGTTGATTCAAAACTGCTGAGAAAAGGGCCCATATTATTGCTGTATTCGCTTCTCTGCACTGGCTCCCTGTTAAATGAAGAATAGAATTTAAGGTACTTTCTCTCCCCCAAGGCACCATCTTATCTTAAGGAGCTTATAGTGATATATTTACCTCCTATAGAGCTATGCTCCATGAATGCTGAGTTACTTGTTGTTCCTAAAGTCTTGAGCTGGTCTGAGCTAGAGCCTTCAGTTATTAAGCTCCCCTTTTGTGGAACAAACTTTCATTTTCAGTTCGGTGGGGGAGGGGAAGGGGCAGACAGTCACCTAATTTAAGAATCTGCTTCCTCTTTGAAAACGCTTATACTTAGGGCTGGCTCAGGTCGACCTGGACTATCCCTTAGATAAGCTGCTATAGGTCTAGACTACAGGGGCACTTCCCAGTGACACTCCGCTTCTTCTAGAAGCCCTTAGACAACATCTCTAATGCACATCACTAACTTTGTACTTAAGAGGCTTTGTGCTTTCCCTCCTCACAGGTTTCTGTGGATGGTGGTTACAGCCAACTGTGGTGACTCTTGCAGTGGTCCTGCCATCAACCTAGCTTACTACTGAATATTTTAATAATTTCAGTCATATGCATTGAACATACTGTACATCTTTTAGCCGTTTCATTCTGTAAACAGAGGTATCGAGCTGCTGTTTTTTTCCATTTTGGGAGAGTTTCTGTGCTGATGTGAGGTCATGGGACAGAATGTTGCATGTGTACAGATTGTAAAGCCCTCAGATGCCAATTTGTAATTTTGAGCTATACAAAATAAAAATTTTAATTGAATTGTGTCATTAAGGTTAGGGTTGAGTTGAAGGTTTGAGAGAACATACTTTTCATACAAGGAGGCATATGCTATACATCAGGAGAGTTCAGAAAGGGCAGCTTAGTGTTACAGTGTACTGAAGGAATACATGGATAATTTGGATGGGACGAGGGATGTCAGAACAAGCAAGAAAGAAAAACAGACAAGATCAAGGCATTACATTATTTCTCTTCTTTTTAGTCACATAAGACAAACGGAAAATGCTTTCCAGGTTAGAAAAAAAACAAAACAAAAAAACGTAGTGGGCCTTTAAACGCAACCAGACCTTTCATTCAATTTAATTTTTTTTAAAAGTACGTTTTGAGACTTCTCATTTCTAATGCTAAAGTTATGCTTCAAAAATAACTTTCCATTCTAGTGAAAACCAAATAAATCATTTTACTTTAAATGTACAATATTACAACTCATTCAAGTAAAATGCATCAATCTGGACCTTTAAAAGCAACATTTGAGTCACAATTATTAAAGAACGTTGTGCTCAAGTTACTTTTTTGCAGTGGTAGAATGTAACTAAATGCAATTAGGATACTCAAGTAGCCTACTGTGCATAAGGAGGACTTAGCGCGAGTATTTCCCTTGCTTGCAACTTTATAAATGCCCTCTTATTTAAACATTAAACAACTAATCATCTGAAATACAAAGCATTACACTTTGATTTCACAACGCATCAAGCAAAATACATGTTGGCAGAAAAAAAGAAAAGGCGTTAAACTTCAAAGCTTAAGACACACTTGTAACATTCCTGTAACTGAGGGTTTGGTGACCGCTCACCTGTTTGCAGTCAATATATTGTTTCTTGGTGGCGACTGGGACCTTGGGGATTAAAGTGGCAGCTCCTCTCCACGGTTTGTAGACTGCAGCTTGGGGTGAGTCAGGTCCATCTGTAACCTCAATATCCCAGCAGCCCGGAGGCTCACGCTCCATTGTTGCCTGGAAGTCCTCTTTCCAGCTCTGAGTGGGAGGAGTATACCATATAACAAAGAACATCAGTTGGCCATGGCTTCTGCTTGTGGTTAGGGTTAAAAAAACAAAAAAAACAACAAAAAAAACATACTGCACTGAATTGTGTCCAGTTGGGCTTCAGAAAAGAAAAATGGATTTTAGTCTTACCTCCCTGGAACGTTCTTTTAGTTTTGACTTTGATGGGGCTGACGGGAGCAAAAATTAGAAAGAAACGTACATGTTAGACTAGGTATAGTGACCTCAGTAATAAATGAACTTCATGCTTGCAAGGTTTTAAAACAGCATGACCTGATCTCTGCTAAACCCACCAGTGATCAGACACAATCATTGTAAGCACAATCATCTTACTGCTATTGCTGCTTGACCTCAGTAACACCTCTGGTGACTTGTTGGGTGGACAGGGAAGACAACTGAAGTACTTGCAGTTAGACAGCCTGGTCAGCTCTTCTTTGAAAAGCTTAACTGAAAAAAAAAGTCATTAAAAAAAAAAAGTTAGATTGTTTGCGAGGCATTCTTTCAGCACTTTGCAGCTTTAAGCTTGTTATATTGCAGATTTTTTTTCAAATTTACTTTAGGTTATCTGGCAGGCAGAGGCAGACTGTTCGCATCAATGCTTGGTGCACAAAAGCAGTTTATGGAAAAACTAAGAAAAGCTGCTAAAATAATATTTCTATAAAACCATGGATTGCTTACTTTGTATTTCCTAATAAGCAGAAATATCTAAAAGTGTATAGTTGTATACTACTATATTTGTGGAAACCAAGCGTTTTATTTCTTTAATTATAGGTAGGGCATGTAGAGGTTTGCATGTACATTCTTTAGTATCTATCTGAGCTAAATCCTTCAGATGATGAAAGCATTTATGTTTTTTCAAGGTTGAAAATGTTAAAGCCCAACCGAGGATTGTACAGCCAATCTGACAAATGACTGAGAAAACAAAAATGTATATGAATATTTCTTAATGTTTCAAACGGTGCAGGAGAAAGAACCAATAAAACAGTCTCCTAAAAGAGCTGAATGTATTTATACCTGAACAAATTCTTTAGCTTAAAGCATGCAGGGCTAGATTGCCAACAACAATTACATACGAAATAGAAGTTTAATAGATTCAGATAACATTTTACACTTAAATGCACTCCGTATGCAATTAATTGAAAGCAAGCTGGGAAAATCCAAGGAATGGTGTTCCTTTTCAAATTGACCATGAGCAAACATATGGACGCTGTCGCTACACAATGGTAGGGGAAACACCGCAATAGTCAACCCTAATTACCATGATTGTAAAAGCACATTCTATCTTGCGATAATTACAACTACTGGAAACATTGGAAATCCAGCAATGAGTAGCAACAATCTAATAACCCTGTGATATCCAAAAGCAGTGTTATTTTGATACTGGTGCTTTTATGCTCACATGTGGATCCAGCCACTGGCTTGTCTTTCCCCTCTAGCAGGTCCAAATAGGCCATGGCCGCTTGCTCCATCTGCTCCTCTAAACTTTAACAAACAATGAAGATAGAAGAAAGTTGATCAATGAGTAAAGAACCCATTCATGCCAAGTAGCTCCGAGGAGATGGCGCTCTTTGAAAACCTCAAACTTGTTAGGGCTGCAGCAGTAGGGTTTTTTTGGCACAGAATTTGTGTATGCTCAGTTGTTGCGAACTTTAGTTTTTACATAATGTTCAAAATTAGTGAACTACATATAATATTGTGGCGCAACTGTGGCTCCGAAGCTAGAGCGGGTCAGCCCTCAAATCAGACGATTGGTAGTTGAATCACTGATCTTCCGGTGTGCATGGCTGCATGACACGAGTGTAAACGTTCTTTGAAGTTTTACAATACAAAGTAAAAAAAATAATAATAATAAAAATGCATTTATGCAGTATTTCACAACTTTTAGCATCCATAATCTCAGGTGAACTTTCATACGGAGATGTCCTTGATAAAACAAAATTCAAAAGACTACTTTTTCTCAACACAACCACATTTCAAAAATTTTGCACACACATTCTCAAAGGGATGCCGCGATTACTTCGACTAGATCTTGCTCTTCATTCACCCACACTCAACCATTTTCTGTATTAGCTTCCCTGTACTAGGTCAAGAATACAAATTTAAGATCCTCACCTGTGAAGCACTAATTGGTCAGGCACCATTTTTCTCTTTACAGAGTTACTTGTGGTTCCTAGAGTCTTAAAATGTAGGATGGGAGCCAGAGCCTTCAGATATCAAGCTCCTCTTTTGTGGAACCGGCTTCCACATTCAGTCCGGGGAAAGACAGCCAACTCATTTAAGACTAGGCTTAAGACTTTAGTCCTGCCTGACACCCACTGCTAACATTATCATCATCATCATTGTTATTCGTAACATTTCTCTTACAATTACCATTTCTAGTATTATTATTAAACTGTATCCACTGCAAGTATCCATGTTTTGAGAGTTACACAGAGCATTATAAGGTTGTCCAGAAATCTTTCCGTTGAATCAGATTCCTTTTCTCACCAAATCACCTTCCAATATTATAGTCACTTATCTTATCACAACAACGTACTTTACACTGTCATCATTGCATCCTATACCTCCCTATGTCTGTGTAGATAAGTTACCAATCACCTCAGTCCATTATTCCTCTTGACCCCCAGCAAAGCGGCAAGCTGATTCAGGCTTTGCAGCTGTTGGGATGCAATGTGTGGCGCCTGGTTGCTTCCACTCAGCAGGTCTCTTCTGACGTGCTCCTGCTGCATGCAGCGGAGAAGGTGCTGGATTTGCAGCACAGTACTCAGATGCTTCCTCTCCATCTCTTCCTTCAACACCTGCTCCTTCCGAATGGCCTTATTCTGTGCCATCAGCAACTGCAAAGGCATAATTAATCAAGGAGCAGTTTGAGAGAATTTCTTAAACAGGTTGTTCTCTAAATCTCAAAGATCAAAACATGTCTACTTCTATGAGTTTTAAAAGTCTCTTAACTGCTGGATGTTGGTGCACATATCACAAGTTCATAAAAAAAGCATTTAAAATGTGTAGTAAATGTCTTGCTAGGGCAATAGTATTTCTTTCATCAACTTGAGCAAAATGATGCAATTACGATTAAAAACTATAAAAAGGTTTAAAAAGTTATTGTCATTGTTTAACAACAATGACATTCCGTTTGGTAGCCCCAAGTCAGCCAGTGGCAGCTTTATCAATTTAAAAAGGAAAAGTTCAGGGTGCAAGATAATTTGATTATCAGCTTCTTTCACATCTGTCCAATACTCATGTTTGGCAATTATCCATGAAGCTATGGCCTGGAGTGTATTTGCTTTGCACCACCTCATTAGAAATATTACATTATTAGCTACTAATGGATGTTGCTGCAAATCTTTTAAAAAAGCAATTTGGGGAACATTTCATATAAAGTAAATGTACAGTCTCAAAATATCCATTACTGCAAAGCATGCATTAACAACTATTTTATTATTTAAATAGCAGGATATATACCCAGGGGGGTCTTTTCAAGTTTGGTTGGGGCCCAATCTGAGCTGCTCAGCTCAGTTTATTTTTCATAGTAAGTCTACCCTATTTTAGCCCCTAATGTCAAGTGGCTAGCAATGTAGTAGGCTTGAGCATGCTAAAGACATGCCTCGCTTTCCTTATCAGGGTAAATCAAGAATAGAATTGAAGGTACCTCTATACAAGCCAGTAGCTAGTGAGGTACACTGTTATCTAAAAAAGGAGCTTATAATACCATATTGCCTTTCTAGAGCTGCACTCCAAAAATGCTTGGTTAAAGAGTCTTAAAAAGTAGGCTGGGAGCCAGAGCCTTCGGTAATCCACCTTCTTTTTTGTGGAACAAACTTCCACTTTGTCTGGGGGGGGCTGACCGTTACCTAATTTAAGACAAAGGTTCAGACCTTCCTCTTTGACAACAAGTATAGTTAGGGCTGGCACAGGTTAGCCTGGACCAGCCCTCAGATAAGCGGTTATAGGCCCAGACTGCCGGTCTTCAGACACACTGAGATCCTCTTTCCCCTCATCTCTCCTTCTATAAAGAATTCACAGCTCATTAATGCCTATCACCAATTCAGCTTCCCCAGAGTGTGTTTTCTCGCCTTTCAGGTTTCCATGGTTATATCTGGTCCTGCCTTATGCCATGGCCCTTCTGACACCTACCACCACAGACGCTATTATGTGACGCATTACTACCTAAATCTACTAATTTAGTAGTATGTGTGCTTTCTCGCCTTACAGGTTTCGATGAATCCGCTATCACTATTATTAAATCACATTACAGTCATCATAAACTAACGTTACTGACTTGGCTTCTTTCCTGAAGTCTTCGTGCTATGGTTATATCTAATGGTGGCTTACTAATTTCAATATTTCAATCATTTCTGTTGTATGAATTGAACGCATTTCACATCTTTTACGTTGTTCATTCTGTACACATGACATCTGGTGCATTGTCCATTCCAGGAGGGATCCCTTCTCTGGCATTCTCTCTAAGGTTTCTTTCGTTTTTTCCTAACTGTTAAGGGGAGGGGGGATTTGCCCCATAATGGGAGTTTTTTCCCTGTACACAGGTGTGTGTGTGTGTGTAATTTTCGGCTATACAAAATAAAATGAATGGTAATTTGCAGTTACCAGTTATATCTGAAAAAAAAAAAAGGATAATAATCAAGAGTCTATTCCAAAATATCCACCAGTGAAAGTGCATCCTTTTCTCAGGTTTTATAGCAGGCTCTCGAACAATATTTTTTTTTCGTAAAAATTAAAACAAAATGGACATAACCTGTATCCCCACTTTTGACATTGGAGAGCTTTTACTAACAAGTTTAATTTAAATACTTTAATTTAGTTAAAATAGTACTAGATTTTCAGATTAGAATTCCGCCCTGCCTATAATAACCATGAGTCGTGTCCAGTTCGATTTTTTTAGCAAATCAACACCTTCAATTCACAAAAGTGAGAAGAGACTCACAACATTCAATCCCAACCCTAAAACAATATAAGCAGCATACTTGACATCACTTTACAGCCCCCCCTCTCCAAAAAAGAATGAAAATCCAATTGCAGTGGACTTACATTCTGAGTCAAGGCATTCAGGCTTTTGTGGAGCTCCTTTGCAAACGCCAGATTATGCAGGACCTCCTCGTACTTTTTTACAGCCTCCTGGAAAACAAAGAAAAATGAGCAAAAACCCTAAACACAATCCACAATCCACAAAAGAGCTTATATTCTTGGTTGCCAATACATAGCCTGATCTTACCATCTGATCATTGTTAAGTTCCTCACCCCAGTTCAGCCTCTTTCTGTAGTCTTCGAGTTTCAGCTATGGGTTCACAAGACAACAAAAAGAATTTGCCACCAATCCATTTTATAATCATTAAGTAGCATTTAATGTCGTCCATAACCATCCTACCTTCTTTTTCTCCAAATTTCTGATTTTGTGTTTGAGGCAGATGAGACCATCTACTATATAGGTATCATAGCCATAGTAGACAGTAGAGGTCTCCAGGTTGAGCTGCAGAGCACTCAGACCACCTGGTGAGCATACCTCTGAAAATACATTTTCAGCAATTACCAGGTTCTCCTGACTTTCTGAGCACTCGGATTGGGGGGTGACACTCGGAGTAGGGGAAGGAGAAAGCTGCACCATGTTTATCGCCACACTGGAAGGAAACATTGTGGATAAAAAGTAGTTTGGAATCACTGAATGAAAGTTTATACATTGGAGTGATACAGAATTATTTGCGAGTCAAACTTCTCCTGTGCGTTGGGTTAACATTCATATTTGCAGATTAAGACGTTAGGCAATACATTGACAAAACCAAAAGTTGTTCACAATAGGTTATTTGAGTCCATATTTTAATCAATTCATTTTCAAACGGCAATCGTGAGTTCTACACGAAAGAAAAACACCACGCTAAAATAAACGGAGCTGGCTGACCTATCCTTGACTCGTGCGCGTTGGATCCGCAGTGGCAATCGAAAGTCCTGAAAGGGATCGAGCCCTTTCCAGCCGGGTTGTTTAAACACGGAGGCCGCGGCGCCTTCAGACACACCTTTAAATAGCCTGTGGCCTCACGCGCACTGTTCTGAGGCGGCTGCTTCAAGACGACAACTTCCGGTTAGGAATGTGTCTGATGCACGCGCAGCTGATCCTACACAATACCTGTATCACTTCAGTATGTTGTCCCAACTGTGTCTAATGTCTGTGGATGGAAAAGTAAACTTTTGAATGAATTTTGTGCATTATATCTCTTTACATCCCAACAGCAATCAGTAGATTTAAAAAAGTGAAAAATGTGGCTTCAGCTGGACAGTACAAGTACTTTTTACAGAAGCCATTTTGACTGCTCAAAGTAAGAAAAGCAATCTAATATTTTACTACCCAGATACTGCTACGTTTATAGAGAATTTTAAGAGTAAGAGAGGAGGGGTAAGGCAAAGGCAAGTTTGTGACACATTTCAACAACAAAGCAATTCAATGTGCTTCACATAATACCATTAAAACCACCAAAACATAAGACAAAAGAAAGGGAAAAAACAATCAAGAGCATTGATTAAACCATTAAAAACAGACATTAAAGCAATAAAAAAGCAACAGAATGAAGGGAGGAAGGAAGAGAGACAGAAGAGGGCCAATAGCCGATCGGTTAAGAAAGAAAGACAAGGGGAGAGGGGGATTGAATAGACAGGATATTATATTAGTGTTCTCAAGTCACCGGCCAAGGAGGTGGAGTGGCAGGCATTTTGGACTCCAGCCTATTAATGAAGCCTAAATTGTAACTCAGTGGAACGTGTACAGTGCACCAAGTCTGTATTCTGAATTTCTCAATTCTCTGAGTATTTTAGTAAAGTCCTTGAAACAGATAAAGGAGTTATTGTTCTTGATATTAATGTTAATATTGGTGTCAACGATGATAGCCTTGGTTTCTCTTATTAGATTTGGTTGGGTGTAAGCTACTTGTTTTTTTAATCACACTTCGACATTGTTCTATATACTATGCAAATTGTATCATTAGCTTCCACCTCTTTGCTGGATAGGACATTTCTCTCATATGCATAACATGTTGATCATTCTGTACAAATGACATCTATTGCCCTCTGACCATCCTGGTAGAGGGATTCTCCCCTGCCACTCTCAATAAAGTATACTCCTTCATGTGGTCCATAAAGCACATCCCAGTCCGTCAACTCTTGAACAACTTCATGAAATCCCTTAGGTTAAGTGTATTGTCAGCGAAGGTGGGATTGGAATTCTGATTGGGAACCAGCGGCAGAATCTATGCAAAGGCCCTCACAACATTAAAATCTTTTGAAATGGGGTGTCCAGTTTAGATATTCAAATCCTTTCAGCCCTCTTTGTTTGAGGTGTAGTGGATATTGAGGTTACTCTGTCTGTCTGTCTCTGTCTGACTGTGGTTTGGACACAGAAATGCACAGGTGGTGTAGAAAATGTTTTACTCGTAGATAATGTGTCTTTATCCTTGTTGTGGTGTTTCATCTGTGTTGAGTTAATCTAATTAGAATGGTGTGGAAGAAATGGGCTTCTATAGTTCTGGGAATGCATAACTCTCAACAGAGATGAAATAGAGCCATCCAAAGACAGGGTTTTTAACCAAATAGATTGAGTTACCATGGTGACTGGGTGACAAATAGACGTTGAGTTACCATGGTGACAAGGTGACTGACCTTACTGTCAAAAAGAAAAACTGAGAGCGAGCAGAAAACAGCCTTATTTTTGTTATATGTTTCATTGCGTAAGTGACGCCTTCCCTTTTTTGTCTTCCCAACTTGCTGTAGCCCATCTTACCGTCACAATGGCGTTTTGTGTGGCGAGGGTTGTGTGGCAGTAATGTTGCTGCAATGTTTTAGTTTAATGAGAAATGGTCATAAATGGACTGAATTGTGTTGTTTGTATTGTTAGTGTTGGGAGCCATATGAGTGCCGCAGAGAGCAAGCTGTGTCTCCTCCCTGTGCAGGTATGCGTTTCCCTTTTTTATTTTGCATAGTTTTCTTTTTGTACATTATTTCATTTCCATGCACCTTTTTGTTTCGTCCACTTGGTGTCGCTGTTGGTTCTGTTGCACGTTCTGTTGCATGTTTGTTTTTGGGGTTAAAGTACATTTGTTTAACTTGAATTTAGATGAGCCCCTTTTTAGTACAGAGACAATGGCATTTTGTGTGTTGAGGTGTGCAGCACTCATGAGACACATGAGTGCTGCAGAGAGCTGTATCAGTTCAGGTGCCAATAAACTGGAAAAAGACTATCTTTGGTGTCGGTTCAATCGCATCCCTGAAATCGCCTGCAGCGGGTGGGCGCATTGCTGGAGTCCCTGAGGCAGCCTGAGCTCACCGCTAACCCAGGGAAGTGTGTAGTGGGCCGGAGGGAGTTACGGTATCTGGGGTACCACTAGTGGGCAGGTGCGACTGCAGGTGGTCAAAACTACAGCTATCACGGCCTAAGACAAAAAAAAAAGAGGTGAGGCGGGTTACTACAGGCGATTCATTCCGAGCTTTGCAGATCTGACCAGCCCCTTGACCAACCTCACCCAAAAAGGTGCTTCAGATCTGGTCCAGTAGTCGGCGCAGTCCCAGGAGGTGTTTGAGAAGGTGAAACATGCCCTCTGGGGGAACCACTCCTCCATACACCTAACCTCTCTCTTCCCTTTCCTTTACAAACTGAGGCATCGAACAGAGGGCTTGGGGCCGTTTTGTCACAGAAGGTGCGGGCAGTGGCCCGCCCTGTTCTCCATATCAGTCGGAAGCCATCAGAGAGGGAGATTAAGTACAACTAGAAAATGCATTTCCTGCTGAAAATGCGTTGGAATGCAAAAAGCTGAAAGCTGAAATGAATATTTAAAAATAGCTGAAAATACAGAAAATTGAAGGGAATTTGAATGCATCTGCTGAAATTACAGATACTAGAAAAGCTGAAATTAATTTCAAATTGCTGAAAATACAGAAATGGGAGAAGCTGAAAGGAATTTCAATAGATTTACTGAAAAAGCAGAAATGAAAACAGCTGAAATGAATGTGAAATATTGCAAAAAAATACCGAGATGAATATTAAAACATTGCTGTTAATACAGGCATAAGAAAAGCTGAAATTATTTTAAAGAACTGCTGAAAATACAGGAAGTGGGGAAGCTGAATTTCAATAGATTTTATAAAAAATACAGAAGTTGCAGGAGCTTAAATTAATTTTTAAAAGTACAGAAATAACAAAAGCTGAGATGAATAAAAAGAGGTTTAAAATGTCTTTGTAGTAATATTAGCAGTAGTATTAGTTATAGTTGTAATTGTGGTATTAGTAGTACTAGCTGTAGAAGTAGGTTTAGTATCAATAGCAGTACAGCTGTAATACTAATGCTATTAGCCATAGTAGTATTTGTAATAACATTAGTAGTAGTTGTAGTATTAATAGCAGTAGAAATACTAGTAGTATGGTAGTAGAAGTATCAGTTGGAGTACTAGTAATATTCGTAGTGGTTGTAGTAGTATTTGAAAGAGCAATACGTATTTCAACAAAACCGCTTCATTCTGAGCTTCATGGTTAAGGTACAGATTATCATTGAGGCTTTTATTTTGTAATGATGGAATTGGGTGAGGGGGGGTTGGGAGACAGAATGTTTATTATTCAAACTAAAAAGTTTTTAATTAATACGCCTCATCACAAACATTACAGTAAAAATTCCCTCCATGGGGCTTTTATTTTGTAATTATTGGACTGGGTGGGGTGGGTGTAGAGGGAGGGAGGGTGAGGAAGGGAGGGGTGGTGAGGAAGAGATAGAGGGAGAGAGAGAGAGAGGAGGAGAAATAGACAGACAGACTGACTGAGTGAGTGATTATCAGTGAGTAGAGGTCAGGGTGGAGGAGGGAGGGGGGGCGAGTGTCTTTATCATATTGGTCTGTTGACAGAAAGCATAGCTGCATCATGTGACTCCACTAATCAGGTCATAGGAGCAGCTGTGAGTCACAGACAGAGATACTGCAGTGTGTGTGCGAGTAACCACGGCAACGGCGCACCTGGGCTCATTAACGAGCTGCTGCAAAGGGCAGACACAGGACAGCGAGTTACACAGAATCCACACCTCAAACAAATATCTACCAGCGCAAAACTATAACAGCTATCTAAAAATACGGCGTTTTTACGAGACCCAAGACTCTACCGAACGCATGGATGCGTTTATGGATCCGGTAATAAATATGGCTCCTGTCGCAGTTTACAAAACGTGTACCTTCTGGATTTTTTGAAAAATATGTCGGCAGATTTGTATTGGAGCCTATGGGGCTTTTAGCAGAGGTTGTGTCACTCTAACACTCCTTAAGCCAAAACTAAAGAACTCTGGGATTCCATGAGCACATTAATCCAATCAGCACAACCATGCCCTCATTAATCTGAAGAAATGAAGTCTCAAAAGTATATACTTTGGCTGCAAGGACAGAAGATATTTTTTAAACCAGATTCTGACGCTGCCCGACACACTCCGGGATCTCAGATCTCCGGGTCTCACTCTAGCAGACGCAGTACACACTCATGTAGAAGTCAGAAACGGAGCGAAGAACTAGTGAAACATAATCAGTGATTATGAAAAAAGTACAATAGATATCATCAAGCAGTTTTTTCCAAAAATAGTAAAATTGTTGAGACTTGTGTCAACATTTGAAAGTTTAAATGATGTCTGTAGCTGAAAAATTGGCGAAGCTGAAGAATCTGAAAGTTTAAGAAGTTTAAGTATCACAACTCAGACAGAGACCCAAACGCAGATATGGGGAATAAGGGTTTTAATGAAGAGGAATTCGGGCAGGCAGTGTCGTTGTCGGAGGCAGGCAGGAGTTCGGTGCACGGGAGATCAGGGGTTCAGAGGTGGCAGGCAGTGTCGTTGTCAGAGGCAGGCCGGAGTTCGGTACACAGGACGTCGGAGGTACAGAGGTGGCAGGCCGTGTCGTTGTCGGAGGCAGGCAGGGGTCAGTACACGGGGGATCTCAAGAATCGACTGGAAACTACTGGAAACTACTGGGATATAACGCTGGTAAGACCTGGTGAAACACACAAGACGAACTGGCAACAAGAACAGGGAGAAGACACAGGTTATATGCCCAAGGGATAATTGACAAACAGGGAACACCTGGTGTGGGAGGAGACAGGGGAAAAACAGGTGAAAACGGGTGAACACAATTAGGGCGTGACAGTACCCCCCCCTCCTAGGGGCGCCACCTGGCGTCCTACCTGGTGCCGTACCTGATTGACGGGGGTGGCGACGGCGAAAGTCGGCGATGGAGGGGTCCAAGACCCTCAGGAGACGCCGCACTGTATAGACTGGGCCCCCGTCAACCATCCGGGGAGGCGGCCGAGGAGGTGGGGGGGGAAGGAGGCGACAAAGGGACACAGGTTTAATACGGGAGACATGGAAGGTGGGGTGTACTCTAAGGGTACGAGGAAGAACCAAACGGACAGCAGAAGGACTGATGACCCTGGAGATGGTAAATGGGCCGATGAACCGGGAAGACAGTTTCCGGGATTCCACACGGAGAGGCAGATCCCGAGTGGACAACCACACTCTCTGCCCCTTACGGTAGCGAGGAGCAGGGGTCCGACGGCGGTCTGCCTGTCGGCGATACCTGGATGCCGTCCGGAGAAGAGCAATCCGGGCCCTCCTCCAAGTCCGACGACAGCGGCGAACGAACATTTGGGCTGAGGGCACCCCCACTTCCGCTTCCTGGACAGGAAAAAGGGGAGGTTGGTAGCCGAGGGAGCACTCGAAGGGGGAGAGGCCCGTAGCAGATGATGGAAGGGTGTTACGGGCATATTCCGCCCAGACCAGCTGTCGACTCCAAGTGGTGGGATTGGAAGATACTAGGCACCGCAGGGTAGTCTCCAGGTCCTGGTTGGCCCGCTCCGACTGACCATTAGACTCTGGGTGGAATCCGGAGGACAGGCTGGCTGACGACCCGATGAGGGTGCAGAACGCCTTCCAGAACTGGGATGCGAACTGGGGACCCCGATCCGACACCATGTCAGTGGGAAGTCCATGGATCCGGAAGACGTGTTGTATCATGAGTTGGGCCGTCTCCTTGGCAGAGGGGAGCTTGGGTAAGGGGATAAAGTGGGCTGCCTTGGAAAACCGGTCCACGACAGTGAGGATGACAGTGTTGCCATCAGAAGGAGGAAGACCGGTCACAAAGTCCAGTGACAGGTGGGACCACGGGCGGCGTGGCGTAGGCAACGGTTGAAGGAGGCCGGCCGGAGCTTGCCGCGAGGTCTTACTTTGGGCACACGCCGTGCAGGCGGAGACATAAGAGGGCACGTCCACCCCCATGGTGGGCCACCAAAACCGCCTACGGATGAAAGCAAGGGTCCGGCGAGCCCCGGGATGACACGAGAGGTTGGAGGAATGGCCCCACTTCAGAACTTGAGACCGCATGGGGTCCGGAACAAACAGGCAGCCTGTAGAGACATTCCTAGGGATCTGGCTTGACCGCTGTGCCTTGCGGACCTCCGCTTCTATTCCCCAGACCAGGGATGTAGCCAGGCAGGAAGTGGGAAGGATGGGCCCGGGATCCGGAGGGGTGGTAGCAGGGCTGAAGACTCGAGACAGGGCATCCGGCTTCACGTTCTTGGAGCCAGGGCGATATGAAAGAAGAAAATTAAAACGGCTGAATAGCAGAGCCCACCTGGCCTGCCTGGAGTTGAGCCTTTTAGCGTTGCGAAGGTACTCAAGGTTCTTATGGTCGGTCCAAACCAAAAACGGCAGCTCCGAGCCTTCTAACCAGTGCCTCCATTCCTCCAACGCCATTTTGACGGCCAACAACTCCCTGTTGCCGACGTCATAGTTCCTTTCCGCTGGACTGAGTCGGTGGGAGAGAAAGGCACAGGGATGCAGTTTCTGGTCGAGGGCTGAGCGCTGGGACAGAATGGCTCCCACGCCCACTTCCGAGGCGTCCGTTTCCACCACAAACTGGCGAGAGGGGTCGGGTTGGATGAGGATGGGGGCCGTGGTGAAGCGCTGCTTAAGATCTGCAAAAGCACGAGCCGCTTCAGGAGACCAGCGAAAGCGGACCTTGGTAGAGGTGAGAGCGGTGAGGGGAGATGCCAAGGTGCTGTAGTCCCGGATGAAGCGACGATAAAAGTTTGTGAATCCCAGGAATCTCTGGAGCTGAACCCGGGAGTGCGGTTGTGGCCACTCCTCCACCGCCTTCACCTTGCAGGGATCCATCCGGATGCTCCCAGCTGCAATGATGTATCCCAGGAACGAGATAGTGGAGCGGTGGAATTCACACTTCTCCGCCTTGACGAACAGCTGGTTCTCTAGGAGGCGCTGGAGCACCTGGCGGACGTGAGCAACATGCTCCTGGGCAGAACGGGAGAATACCAGGATGTCGTCCAGGTACACAAAGACGCACCGGTTCAGCATGTCCCGGAATACGTCATTGACCAGTGCCTGGAACACTGCAGGGGCGTTGGTCAGGCCGAAGGGCATCACTAGATATTCATAGTGGCCGTTAGCGGTGTTGAAAGCCGTCTTCCACTCGTCCCGGGCGGATAATTCCTGCCGCTAGAGAGCTCTCCACATAGGCCTCCATGGCCTTGGTCTCCGGACCAGACAGGGAGTAGAGACGCCCCCTAGGGGAGGGAAGTGCCAGGAAATAGGTCGATGGCGCAATCATAGGGGCGGTGCGGGGGCAAAGATGTCGCCCGGGACTTGCTGAAGACTTCCCACAGGTCCTGGTATTCGGCCGGAACGGAGGACAAGTCAGGGGGGTCCCCCGATGCCGGGTTGGGGGAAGGCGAGGGGTGTTGTGCAGCCCCCAAGCAGTGGGCGTGGCAGAATGGGCTCCAGCCCTTTATGGAGCCCGTTGTCCAATCAATGAGGGGGTTATGCTTTTGAAGCCAGGAATGGCCCAGAACCACAGGCACGTGAGGAGAACTTATAAGTAAAAACCTGACGGGCTCGCTATGATTACCAGAGATGCGTAGAACCACTGGAACGGTACAGAGCGTCACCTTGCCAAGGGGCTGGCCGTCCAAGGCTCGAGCCTCTATAGGAGTGGAGAGGCGTTGGGTCGAGATGCCCAGTTGCTGGACCAGGGCGGAGTCAATGAAGCTCTCATCAGCCCCCGAGTCAATGAGCACTCTGATGGTGTTGGATTGGGCCCCCCACAAAAGAATTGCATGCAGCGGGGCACGGGTAGTATGAGTCCAGGGAGTCTCTGTTTGGCCCACCAGCATACCCGCCCCTACTGATGAGCCTGCTCTTTTAGTGGGCAGGTGGAGATGTAATGGCCGGAAGTGCCACAGTACAAACAGCTGCGGCTGCTAAATCGCCTCTCCCGCTCAGCGGGGCTTATTCTTGCCCTTCCGAGGTCCATGGGCTCTGGTCTATCGACTTTGTGAGGCCTCGGATAATTCCGGAAAGACTCTGCTGAGTCCCTAGTGTCTCTTTGGTTGGAGAGCCGGATACTTCCAGTTTGTGGGGGGTTAGGGGGGGCTGATTGTGTCTCCCGGTTTCTATCCCGCAGCCGGCTATCTATCCGCATAGAAAGGTTCACGAGGGAGTCGAGATCAGGGGGCAGCTCTCGTGCTGCTAGCTCATCCTCGATAATGTCGGACAGCCCATTAACAAAAGCGTCGAAGAGAGAGTCGGAATTCCATGAACTATCCGCAGCCAGAGTGCGGAAGTCCACCGCGTAGTCTGACACGCTGCGAGAGCCCTGTCGGAGTCGCAGGAGTTTACGCGCTGCTTCCCTCCCCGACACCGGTGACTCAAAAACCTTCTTTATTTCGGCCATAAAGGCAGCCAGACTGGAGCAGATGGGTGTTTGCTGTTCCCACACTGCCGTAGCCCAAGTTCCTGCCCTCCCGGACATAAGCGAAACGATGTACGCTACCTTGGAACGCTCCGATTGAAACGAGGATGGTTGTAGCTCGAAGATCAGGGAACACTTGGAGAGGAATGAACGACAGGTTCTCGGGTCTCCAGAATAGCGCTCAGGAGGTGGTAAGTTGGGTTCCCGAGGGGCCGTGTTGGTTACCGGCAAGGCCGCACTTGCTGCGAGGCCACCTTGGTCTGGGGCAGGGGCCGCTGTAGTTGACTGTCCCATAGACATCCCACGAAACTGCTCCATCAGGGATTGATATGTCCGATCGTGGTGGTCAGAGAGGCTTTGAAGTCCCTCTCAACTCCCTGAAGAGCGACGGCATTCCGGAGGGAGTCAGGTTCTGCTGGGTCTGTCATGGCCAGTTCGTACTATCACAACTCAGACAGAGACCCAAACGCAGATATGGGGAATAAGGGTTTTAATGAAGAGGAATTCGGGCAGGCAGTGTCGTTGTCGGAGGCAGGCAGGAGTTCGGTGCACGGGAGATCAGGGGTTCAGAGGTGGCAGGCCGTGTCGTTGTCGGAGGCAGGCAGGGGTCAGTACACGGGGGATCTCAAGAATCGACTGGAAACTACTGGAAACTACTGGGATATAACGCTGGTAAGACCTGGTGAAACACACAAGACGAACTGGCAACAAGAACAGGGAGAAGACACAGGTTATATGCCCAAGGGATAATTGACAAACAGGGAACACCTGGTGTGGGAGGAGACAGGGGAAAAACAGGTGAAAACGGGTGAACACAATTAGGGCGTGACAATAAGAGGATTTGAAAAACGATCTCCATTGGAAAACCATGTTAAAATATTAATGATTATAGATTTATATAAATTCAAGCTTAAGAGCTAGAAAGCTGAAAAGCAATACCCCTCCCTCTCCTGAAGGAGCTGAATAATTTAATATTTGAATGGTTTTAATAGCTGAAAGTATGAAGGAGTTGAAAGGTGCAGCGAAGAACTAGTGAAACATAATCAGTGATTATGAAAAAAGTAGAATAGATATCAACAAGCAGTTTTTTTCATAAAATAGTTGAGACCTGTGTCAACATTTGAAAGTTTAAATGGTGTCTGTAGCTGAAAGATTGGCGGAGCTGAAAAGTCTGAAAGTTGAAGAAGTTTAAAGAGAATTTGAAAACAATCTCCATTGGAAAACCATGTTAAAATATTAATGATTATTGATTTATATAAATTCAAGCATAAGAGGTAGAAAGCTGAAAAGTCATAGCCCTCAAGCCAGAAGGGAGCTGAACATTTTAATATTTGAACGGTTTTAATAGCTGAAATTGTGAAGGAGTTGAAAGGTGCGGCGGAAGAAATAGAAGATGAAGGAATAAAGATTCTTCATCTTGCTTAATGCATTCCAACAATAAAGATTCGAAAAACAATACTTGGAATGCTTAATGCATTCCAACAATAAGTTGAAGAAAGACTCGAAGAACAATACTTGGAATGCTTAATGCATTCCAACAATAAAGATTCGAAGAACAATACTTGGAATGCTTAATGCATTCCAACAACTAGTTACCAGTCGAGTGGCTAGCTATAGGAACGTTTATGTATAGGAACGGACTGTTTATGGCCGACATTGAAAAGAATTTTTCATCTTTTTCTGAAACGTTCAGACCACATTTCAACCTTATTTCTAACACGTAAATGTTTGTGCTATATCAATATTGATATCCTCTTGGACAATCACCACCGGTTCCCCCCAAGGCTGCGTTCTTTCCCCTCTGCTCTTCTCCCTGTACACCAACAGCTGCACCTCCAGTCACCAGTCTGTCAAGCTCCTGAAGTTTGCGCATGACACCGACCTCATTGGACTGATCTCTGGTGGGGATGAGTCCGCCTACAGGTGGGAGTCTGACCCTCTGGTGTCGTGGTGCAGCCAGAACAACCTGGAGCTCAACGATCTAAAGACAATGGAGATGGTTGTGGATTTCAGAAAGAACAGAGTCCCACCTTCCCCAATCACCCTGTGTGACTCCCCCGTTACCACTGTGGATTCCTTCCGTTTCCTGGGCTTCATCACCCAGGACCTCAAGTGGGAGCTGAACATCAGCTCCATCACCAAGAAGGCTCAGCAGAGGTTGTTCTTCTTGAGGCAGCTGAAGAAATTCAACCTGCCAATGGCGATAGCTTGTCATCCGCTCTGCAGAGAGGGTGATCGGACGCAATCTGCCGTCTCTCCAGGACTTCTTCGCTTCCAGGACCTTGAAACGAGGTAAAAGATTGTTGCCGACCCCTCTCACCCCGGACAAAACCTGTTTGTGCCCCTTCCATTTGGCAGGAGGCTGAGGTCCATTAAGACCAAGACCTCCCGCCACACGAACAGTTTCTTCCCGTCGACAGTCGGGCTCATCAACAGAGCCCGGGTCCCCCACCGACTGACTCTGACATCCCACTGGTCACTCCCTTAACACTCCACATGTACATACAATTGTCACTTTCTGTTCGCTGGTGCACTTTATTTTTTACTTTTTATTTTTTACTTTTATTTTTTACTTTAATTTTTGAAATAAATTCCTATTCCTATGTTGTTCTTGCACTATGTTGTCTTAACTGTCTTGTTGTCCATTGTCTTGTCTGATGTTATGCACCAACCGACAAGTCAAATTCCATGTATGTCTAACATATTTTAGTATTAAATGTTCCTGTTCCTTTTATTTTGAAATTATTGGATTGGGTGGGGTGGGGGGTGTAGAGGGAGGGTGAGAGGGTGAGGAAGGGAGGGGTGGTGAGGAAGAGATAGAGAGGAGGAGAATTCCTGATTGCCGATTCCTGAAAGTCTGTCATGTTGGTTTATGATGACAATATTAGTAAAGTGACTAATTATAATGATAGCAGCAGCAGGTATGTTAGAACCCTCATTTACAGATGTATCAGAACCCTTGTGTGTAAAAGACCCCTCTGGTTCATCATCAGTTGTGTTCAAAGTAGCTACAGCATACATTTAGGCTTCTCGCTCCCTTCATTTTTAAGTCTTAAAAGGTCATGCAAGAAATAGTGAATAAAATTCTCACATACTAGATAAAGTAAATATTGTTTACTTATTACATTATAAACAAGATCACTATTCCTCTTCAACATTGCATTTATAGAGTAACATTTTCAGCTCTATTACACAGTAACATACTTTACAGTTTTTGCTTTTACCATCCAACAACTTTTTACACACCACAACTTGTTGAATTCAGCTATTTCCCTATCCAATTTGTACTTAGCCCCCTAGCTTGAAAAGTATATAAAATATTTTAGATATGAAATGGGAAAGGCAATAATATTGTATGGGTAAAGCAACAGTCCACAAAACCAAACGCATATAATTTCATTTTTTCCAGGTGAAGTTAAGTCGCAGCATGCTCCAAGCTAGCCTGCTAATTATCAAACTACCTGTGTCAACGCTAATGTTAGTTTACTAGAAAGAGCAGCCTAGTCCGTATCGAGTGGACAGCACTAGTAATGTAAATACTGGTTACAGTTTTCTTCATTGAACACTCACTTACTCGCAGAGTGTATTTGTACCCTGCAGCTTTGGTTTTATCAGCCCGTTCCTGCGTGTTGCAGACATGAGCAGAATTTCATTTAAAAGTAATGTTTCAAACTGCCCACATTACAATTTCCTTAAAGCATCTTGTTAACTACACACAGTAGTTGCATATTTATGACGTTTTAAATGAAATCTTAAATACACTGAAATCCCGTTTTGCGTGGACCAAATTTCACCGACGATTTCATTGATTAATGGAAATCTTAATAATAATATCGTCTCTCTTTCAAACTTACTAACACATTATCAACAAATTGGCGTTTTTTGACACATTGATGGTGGAACCACATTTTGGCTGGTTGAAAAGAAGCTGAAATAAGCTCTTCGACGTTTAGACCTCATTTCCCAATTTCAACGTTGAAATCACGTCTCACTAGGAATATACCTACTGCCCATCTCCGAGGACTGCACTTCCTATCCACTGGGGAAGCAGACTGTGGTTGAGTCTTTTACCCGCCTGTCTGCTAATGGACTGCGGTACGGCAGACATTTATAAGCTCGTCCTGTCATGTGAGTCGCATATTGTTCCTGTTGGTGGGATATTGTGAAATGAATATTTTTCGGTTATTTGAATCTGTCTAAGTGACGTTGGCTGCTCTTTGAGTAAATCCACGAAAGCTGATGTGTTTTGTAATGTCGATGTTGCCCTGGACGGACAGATGGATGCTGAAATGAGATAAGCGTCGTCTTCCCGTTCTCCACCACCACGCTGCTACAGCGCCGAGAACCCAGGCACACAGAACACCGGAATACAGGGATTTAACATTTGATTTGGCCAGTGAGCCCACCTTATTTCTATATACCCATACAACGGTGATGTGAGCTCAACTCGCGAAGGAGCTGTTCGTGTGTCGTTGTGCTGATGCAGCTCTGACAGAAGTGAGCATGGCTGCCGGAAAGTTACTGCTCTATGCCGGGCTCTCTCTTTCTCTCTGCGCCCTGGGCATGCTGGCCGTGGCGATGTGGTCCGACCACTGGTACGAAACGGACGCCAGGAGGTACAGGGAGCGGTGCCGAAGCTTCTCCAGCCGCCGCAAGGACCCAGGCTTTATCTACATCCCCAACAACAGCCTCCCGCTGCGAGCCAGTCGGAGCAGCCTGCCCCGCCGGGAGGAGAAGCTGCTGCTGGCCCGGAACCGACGGCAGCTGTTTGCCATTAGCGCCGCGGATGAGTGTAGCAGGCAGTATAACTCGACTAACATGGGGCTGTGGAGGAAATGCCATCGTCTCGGCTTCGACCAAGAAATGGAGGACCGCATCCGGAAAGGTAAAGATGATTTAAACAACCAGACAGCTAAATATGCTCTGCATCTGTGTAGATACAGCCGTGTGCGTTCCAGACGCCCACCCAGCAGCAATGTGCCATCTATTATTCTGCATACGGGCGAAACATGCCATCCAGCTATTTTCTTTATTTCGTGGAAACCATTGTTTGTCTAAAGAAAGGCAGAGCGTTACTGCTTTCTTAGACTACTGACTCCTTTTTGTCGTGGTATTTCTCAGAAGAGGGGTTGATTATGGTTGAATATCAGTATGTACCTGCTGTTCCGGTTGTCAGGTCTGATCGCTGGCCTGACCCTGCAACTGCAACAAATGATATATTATATATTCATTGCAGGATATGGCCTAAACAGTGACCACTCAGAACAAGATTGGAAAAGGTGAAGGGCACTCAGCCCAAAGCTGGGGGACTTTACATTTTTACATTTTATGGCATCCACACACACTATTTGTTTTTGTTTTTTTCTGCCGAGATTCTGTACATAATTTAGGAAATACATTTTAGTAAAATCCGAAAGAGCCAACGTGGTCTCGTGTATAATTGTTTTTAATATTCTGAAACATAACACAACTCATGTTGTGAAATTGTCAACTCATGTTGTGACATTGTCAACTCGTTACTGTTTCAATCTTCAGTTTGACACTAAAATGTTATTCATTTCCATGGGGACATATGTGTTGGCATCTAACATAGTTTTAAGACAACAGGTGATGTGTTACCATGACAAAATAAGTTCTGAGGGTGTTCTATTATTGGAACAGAGAAAATTAAAAGAGAGGGTACAAAACAGAATATACAGAAAGCCTACATGCATAGTTAAATCGCCAAAATAGATCCGTCTATTCTGGGAGAATTTGTGTATATGTTTTTGATAACTTAGGGCTGAATAATCACAAAGAAGTCTAAAGAAGAGGGTTGTCGGAGCGTTACAGGAACATTACAGTTAAGGACACAAATTATGAATGCTTTAGCAGAGTAGAGACACCGTGATATGCCCAAAAAGACTCCACAGAAAAATAAGCTATGCTAGAGTCTTAACCCAACATTTCATACCACAGGTTAAGTGAACAAGCCAAAACAAAGCTATATATGCTACAAGTTATAATTAATTTCATTTCAATATATTTTGTACAGCCCCAAACCACAAATTTGACTCAGATGGCTTTACCATCTGTACACATTAGGTAATCTTATTCCACTTTCACCAAGCTACGTAGTTCTGATTGGAGACCCATGTTGATGTCAGTGAGCAGTTTCTCCAAAGATGGATGACAAAGAAGTGCATCTTAGAGGCCTTCGTCCATGTGTTGTTACAGTGCAGATGACATAAAACAACCATGTTCAAAGTATTACTTTATAAACAAGGCTGCAAAATAAATGAGTTATGCGGTTACTTACATGATCTGCGTTTCTCGGTCATGATCGTTATTTCTTGTGAATGGCCTTAAGCCTAGTTTATCCTTTTGTGTTTTCAGAGCGACGCAGACGCAAGACCCCCTTGCGTGCCTTTTCACACCTCCTTGCGTCCTTGCGTGTGTCGAGCCATTTTTCTGCGACGCAAGCAACGCAAAGCCTCCCGCAGCGCACAAGGCTGTGATTGGTCTGCTAACTAGATCCTTTACGGAGTCTCACATTTCCGCTTTCATAGCCCGATACCGCCATTATTAAAACGAAGAATGTTTACGAGAGAACGGATCAGATGGAAGAACTTTTGTCGGAAGAAATGCGTAAATATGACCGCTTATACAACCCGTCATTGGCGGGTCGTAGAAGCGGGTTGGATTCACGGAGGGAGATCGCCGCAAACGCCGGTTTGCTGGTCGAGAGGTGAACAAAGTTGTGGAGGAAAATACGGGACAAATGTGTCCACGATGAAAAGCAGCAGTGTCGATGCACGGGGCAATAAATTCTATGATAAATAAATAAACAAATAAATAAATAGATGTGACTCTCTAGGTCGTCTTCAACAAAAACATGTTACTCCGCGTGTTGTTCTGGCGGTGAATTGCTCTGCAACACACGCAGAACCATGAATTGAAACGACGCAGACGCAGGAGCATGCGCCGGCCTTTAGCCTTAGAGAATTCAAACGGCTCAATCATGGTGGCCACTACTACTACTTCCGGGTCCTTTGACAATTCAAATCTAGCCAGATAGCAATGAGTCGGCAGGCCGCCGGCGGTTCGCCAGAGATCGTAGCAGCGGCAGAATGGCGTAATCGCAAACACGTTTGCCGGCGGTCCGCCTTCCTTTCGCGGACGGACAGCAGGTCAACCGCCGTTCCGCCGCAGTTATAACAAAGGCAGCTTTACCGCGGCCCGCCGGAGGCAAACGCTATTTTGGAGCGATCTGTAATATATATATATATTTAGTTTATATATATATATTTATTTATTTATATATTTATATAAATAAAATGTTTATAGCATGCAGTTTATCTAGAATAATGATTGATCAAACCAGACAAATTTCCATTTGACGTTTTAATTCCACATTTCAGTACAGTATTGAAACAAGATGTGTCAGCACACTGAAATATAAATAAAAAAGAAAACAAAAAAGATATATATATATATACACACACATAAAATATATACGTACACACACAGAACATGCTGGGGTGTCAGTAGTCTAGACAAGCCTAGGTTTAAGGAGTCGGCTGTGGGTCCCTCTCTGTTGTGCGGCGCCTTTTTCCACCTTCGCGGTCAGATGCTCCTTTCAGGTAACGCATTACATTAACCTGGACCGCCTCATCAGTGGCATCCTGGGTTGCCGGATTCTTCCGTATGGCCCCTGTAGAAAATACAGATCTGTCATTCCATTTGAATACACATCACATACACATCTACTTAAGAGAATATCTAACTTACTTTGAACAATGGTCTTCAGGAACAGGTCTTTAAAACAAGCTTTAGCCCCTACACCAGTCCAAGTTGTAGAAATTAAAAGATACTCTGAAGCATTCTCCCCACTGTTGTCTTCAGGTCCTTCCCACATTTGATGGCCAAAAACCGGAGCTGAAAATCCAAAAAAGTGCTCCAAATTACATTTCGCTGAAGCTTCTCATACATAAATATCAAATGTGACAGGCTGTGAATTCAGACTGTCGAATATGCAGTGTACAATCTTAATTTGACTTTAGATTAACCTACAGCGTTAGAAACAATAGCAGCTCACTTACAAATCGTTCCTGGAGCTCGCTATCCTGCCTCAAGCTGCTGTCAAGCAACGCAAAATCTTCCTGGGTGTTTATGGGGAGTAAAAGACCACCGGGCAGGGATAACTCTCCAACAGAAACATTGGCACTGAAATGGTGCAGCAATGTGTCCATTTTGTTTTCCATGCTACGCACAACATCGCCAAACTCTCCAAGACGTCACAGCATTAGGGTCTGATCTGCACCTAAAGGCATTCCCAAAATAAAAGAACATAGTCAGTCCTGGTCCCCCAACTACTAAACTATGATATTTACATCTTGGTATACAACATGTATAGGTGGCCCCAGGGGGAATTAATCAAACAAACACAGGGGTTTGCAAGTCGTATCTGATTGCCACGGTGCGAGCAAACGTCTTGATCATTGTCCCAACTTGCTTCACCTGCTCGTGAAGTGAGCTGCAGTCATCCGAAGCTGCTTGTGCATTGCTTCCCCTCCAGGCTTGGTTCTCCTCCCTCTGGGCTTGGATAAATTGACAACAAGTTATTGCATATATTTACTGAATTGGACAACACACCTAGACACATTTCATCCAGGGCAGTCAAGTGCCCTAATGAAGAACAGATTATGCATAAAAGGATTCCTAATCTTAAATAGAAGCAATAGTTTTAGACAAACAACGTCACTTACTTGTACTCAACTATAAACTACATATTTAAGCATATAACTATATTTAAGAAGGGTTTGACTTCATATTACATTTGAACTTTTTTTTCTTCATAATAACTACAATGGCATTAGTCCGGCGCCCCCCGCGCTTGGAATGAATCGTGTATCTACAATTTACACTACTGATTAAAACCCATTTTTATTAAATGCTGAGGTGATTACTACCAGACAGCATATTTTATGAGTAAACTGGAAAGAATATAAACATATTATTGCGTTAAACACTTACCTAAACGATGGTAGTCGACGTCGATGACTTCAGACTCCAGGCTGCAGCCACTTCAACACGTGTTTTTAAGAAAAATACCTAACGGTAAAGATGGCGACTGTATGCACATGTCCCGCCCCTCCCACTGGAAAGCCAATCATCTACTTCATGTCCCGGAACCTGTGGGGGGAAAAAGGCGAACCTTATTTTGGGGAAAAGTCACCATCGTCTTAGCCCCGCCCAAAAGACTTCTGAACACAAGAAAACACTGCAGTTCCTTCTATGTGTTGTATCAATAACATTTATAATGTGCTTAGATTTTATTTCTTTTTTTCAGGGACTTTTAAAATGTCTCAAAATTTTCTAAAGGTTGTTAATTAATACTTAACTGATAAAGGCAAAAATAAATAAAACATTGAGGTTTAAAAAATAAAGACAATGCAATTTCCTGAAATGGCATGAAGGAGAGCTTGAGTCCTTCACGTCAAAAAGATTTTGAGAGTATATCAAAGCGGTTTGCCGCCAGCCGGTCGCGGTCCTTTAGACAGAGGCAACCGCCAGAGAAAATGAAGCAGGCGGACCGCCGGCAAACATTGTCTCCCCGCCAGCGGGACGCACCTATAGCCGACAGCTTAGCGCCGGCGGCAAATAGAAGCCGTGCCGATGTTTTTTGCTATCTGAGTAGCCATATATTGCAACTGAAAATAAAATGGGACACATTCATAAAATGTATTTCCAAGTGATATTTGAATATTTTGGAACTGTATGGAAATCTTGGCAGATCGTTTGAAGGCAGTTTCTTAATATAGGCTTTGTGTATTTCTCTATGGATTAAACCTTGGATTAAACCTACCTCCCATTAGACCTGCTTCATCATCTTTATTGCAATCTTTTGTTACTTTTTGACTCACCAATTAATCGATAAATACACTGAATACTGATATATCTGGAGTAGGCTAATATCAGTTGATTATCTGCCTGGTCTTTTTATTACTACAGTTCAACTGTTTTGGCTACAAAATAAGGAGTTAAAAAACAAAACACATTGTCATTTTTGGTGTAAATGTCATAGACAAATAATTCAAATAAATGTCAAGGAGGTTTAACCGCAGTTAAAGCTCCTTAAGGTTAACAAGGCAGCAGGCCCTGATGGTGTCCACCCACGCACCCGAAGGTCTGTGCTGGCCAGCTGTGCTCAGCCCTTCACTCTCTTTTCCTTGTCGCTGTCAAAAATTCCAGTATTGTGGAACATCTTGTCTTCCAATTCCAAAGAAAAACAGTGTGAGAAGTCATAGTCTTACTAACCGGAGACTGATAGCCCTGACGTTGCATATAAGGAAATGCTTTGAGAGGGTTGTCCTGGATCACCTGACAGCTCTTTTATGCACTATTGTTTATGCTCCACAGTATTGATGGGTCATCTTGAAAATCCTGCCATCTCCGTTCTAGTGCTTTTAATACAATTCAACCACACCTTTTAGCTAAAAAACGTATAACTGCACAATACAACCATTGCTTCGGTCTTGGAGTACTCTTGTCTCGACCACAGTTTGTCAGGCTGGATAGAAAATTTTGACACTATTTTGACTGAAACTGGAGCACCACAGTTTTATCTCCCTTTTTATTCTCACTCAATACAGCCGACTATACGAAGAAGCAGGTGTCCTGTAACATCCAAAAGTTGTCATATGACACTGCCCTGGTTGGTCTACGTACCCGAGGCAATAACCTAGCCTATAAACAGGAGGTTTCTTTGGAGGATCCTTTGTCAGCTGGTGTAGTGAAAATCTCTAAAAAACGTAAAAAACAGAGACAAAAAACAAAAAGAGTTGGTTATTGATTTTAGAAGGAACAGGGATGAGGTCTCCCCAATTGTTAGATTCTCATAAATACCTTGCGGTCTATCTGGACTGTAATTTAAACTGGAAAAAGAACACTGATGCTGTTTAAAAAAATGCTCAGTCAAGACTTTTCTTCTTGAGGAAGCTTAGAACTTTTGGCATCAGCAGAAAGCTTCTTCATGTTTTTCATGAATGATGTGCTATGCTGGGGCAGGGGGGCATTACGTCGGATGAAAAAAAACAGAATCAATAAGCTGATCAGAAAGGTTGGTTCAGCGATTGGCCTTCCACTGGACTCACTGAGATCATTATAGATAAGAGAACAAGGGCCAAGTTAATAACAATCATTTATTTTGAGGGCTGTCCACTTCACAGTGTTTTTAATGGACACATTTAGTGAGAGACTCAGGAAGCCTAAGTGTTCTCGGAACAACGAGAGAAAACGATTTATTGAAAAGTCTGTCAAGCCTCTGGTGGCAACACCAGCGGCCACAACAAGCTAACACGCTAACAAGCCGGCCAGTGAAAAGTAAAGTCTAGTTTATGCTTCTGCGTTTTCAGAGCGACGCAGACGCAAGACCCCCTTGCGTGTCTCTTGCGTGCCTTTTCACACCTCCTTGCGTGCGTCGACCCATTTTTCTAGGCTTGCGTCGCTTTCAACGAGTGCGTCGACGCAACGACGCAGACGCAGAAGCATGTGCCAGCCTTAAGTTGGCCAGCAAGCGGTGAACAGCTGTTCGGGTAGCCGGCGGCGGTCCTTTTCGGGGTCAATGAATTCCTATTGTTTACTTGAGCTATACCGCCATGTACTGGGATAAGTCAGAATCTTTCTAAATACAGTGATATGGATTTTGGGCCATACCACACAGCCCTAAGCAGCAGTTTGATTTTTAGGTTTAGCATCTTCTCGTCTTGTTTATTCCTTGTAACGTGTTTCTTGTCGGTTGTGCTCTGTGGACTGTGTCTATTGTTGTCAGTATGAGTCTGTACAAATTATTTGGTGGCAAATGAATTCCCCTACTGGGGATTAATCTAATCTTTCTTCAGTTAAAGTAATTCCCACCCTCATCACGATTCTTGTTTCAAACGAGGGGAGATGTGTGTGACCAAAGTAAAAAAGAATCATAGAATCCATGCAGCGGGAAGAGAGGGTGTGTGTAATCTTTGAATGTTTGTGTGTATGCGCTGCAGCTGCTGTGCCTTCCTTTAAGGATGCCTCAATGGCCTTGATGGTCTACGATGTGCAGTAATGGGTAGCCCACAGTCAGTGAGCTCAGTGATCAGATGAATGCTTCCATAGAGGGGTCTGTTCTATTCCAGCTCTCTGCTCTATCAGTATAGAAAACTACACTGTGGTTTGCCATTACAATGCATGTGACAATAACTTCACATTGATGGGTCAATAGAGATGGAGCTGCAGCAATTAACACAATTTATTCCTATGTGAGTAGTAATAATAATACTTTCATTTCATATAGCACTTTTATAGATACCTTACATAGGGCAAAGAGAGACCGAACAAAAATGAAAAAACAAACAACAAAAGAGAGAAAAGACCAATAAACAGAACACCATTTTTTATTTTTTAAGAAAAAAAGAACTGGAGAAACTGTGGAATGAGTCATGTAGTGGAGGGTGGGATGTAGGGTTAGAAGAGAACCATCAAACTCCATCCAGGTCGCCTTCCCATCCCTTTCACACTCTCCCCTCGCATGGAGTTCACTGACTACATGTAAGAGCTGGTCATTGCTGGAACTGAACGTACCCCACGGCCCACTTTCTCTCACTTTCACCCATTCATAAACGGATGCCATGGGGCTAGCTTTTTACAATGACACCTAAATAAACTGTAGGCAATTTCTTGAGGAGTAATTTAGGGTTAGTTGTGTTAAGGAATTGGAGCTGGCATTGAACCACAAATTTTCATAGCTACAGTGACCTGAGTTGTCAGCATGTGTTATATAGAAAAAACTTAATGATCAGGGATTTGTGAGGTCAAAGATAAGAGAAAAGGCCTATTAACCCTTTTCTCCACATGCCCCTGCATTTTAATCACCAAATTCAAATCCCAGAAATACATGATGTTTTTATGAAACAGAATCTAAAAGCAAAATAATCTAAAAGCTTTTATCAACCCTGAATCACATTTTACTTTTAACGTTTATATATCCATGCTCATCCACCACTTTGGCATGGGATGAATTAAAAGAAACAGGACAGTGCTAAAGAGAAGCAGTAGCCCCCATTTTAGTTTGCCAGTTACAGTATGAGAGCAGTTGTGTGTCTTTTTGAATATGGAGGATAGGTAAGTGTATGTTATTCGAACAATGTTAGATGGTGACCAATCATAGACTGTATATAAGAAGTGGATGTAGTCTTTACAACATTATTCATTGGTTTGTAGACAGCAATTTTGATGCCACTGAGGATGTCATTTTGGCCTTCGCCACCTTTTTTGTAAACCAGTCAACAGTCAAGTAACCATAAATCTTGTTGTTTTTAAGAATAATCAAAACTAGAGATTGGGACCATAATATAATGTATACAATCTTTTCTGAGGGAATAACTCAAGAGAATGAATAATATGAACAATAATGAGCTTTGTTTCCAATACATTTCAGAAGAAACATTTTACTTTACTTTGTTCATATTGCCACTTAAAGTACATTTTTAATAATTAACTTTCACATACATTTTTAAATTGTTATTGTTTATTCCATAGTTTTGTAATAATCTATCAAGTATACTGTATGTACTGTTTGAATGTATTGATTAATAGAGTTACTGTGAGAACCAACCATCAATCATAATGCAGAAAGGATATGATCAGGGAATATACTGAATTAACCCCCAATCATCCTCTCCTTTAGATACTTTTGGAATTGGAATTGGAATGTGGAAAAAAATATCCTAATAAATAAAACAAAAAAAATTTATCAGTGCAAGGGACACTGAGCGGGTGAAGCATCGGTCTTTACCGTCCACCAGGCTCCTTAGGTCATTTCTTGGAAGACTTGGACTCTCCTGTCCAATTTCCCTGAAAATGGCCCTCCGCTCATCCACCTGGGTGACTTCAACATCCAGACAGAGAAGTCATCTGACCTCTTACACCTACTTTCTTCCTTCGCTCTGTCACTCAGTCCCTCTCCTCCTACTCACAAAGCTGGCAATCACCTTGACTACATCTTCACTAGAAACTGCTCTACCACTAACCTCTCTGTAACTCCACTTTATGTGTCTGACCACTTCTTCATCGCTTACTTTCTCCCACTCTCTATAACTAATGACCCTGCCCCATCAACTGACTCTGTACCTGTTCGTCGCAACATTTGCTCCCTCTCTCCCTCCTCCCTGGCCTCCTCTGTTCTATCAGCTCTGCCTTCATCTCCTTCTCACTCTTACATCCGAACGCTGCTGCAGAGACTCTCCTCTCAACTCTTTCCCCCTCTCTAGACTCTCTCTGCTCTCTTATGACACGACGGACTGGAAAATCCCCTCCAGCTCCGTGGCTGTCTCAACCGGTGCGTGCCATGAGAGCCACCATGCGAGCATCGGAAAGGAGATGGCTTAAATATAAACAACCTGATGACCTGCTTGTGTTTCAATCTCTTCACTCCTCTTTCTGCTTCTATCTCTGCTGCCAAAAGCTCTTTCTACCAATCCAGAATTGAATCTTCATTTTCCAACCCCAAAAGAGTTTTTCTATCTTCTCCAACCTCCTCGAACCCCCTCCTCCTCCCCCCTCCACCCTTCTTCCGGGACTTTGTCATCTGCTTTACCAAGAAAATAGCTGACATACGCTCGTCTTTCTCAAAGCCACCTCCTACTACTTGCATCCCACTGACTTCACCTCTATCGCCTTCGCTTTCCCCTTTCATCTCCCTGTCTCCTAACCAAATTCTTAACCTCTGCCCGTCCGACCACCTACCCTCTTGACCCCATTTCATCACATCTTCTACAATCTATCGCTCCTGACCTTCTTCCTTTCCTCACCTGTCTCATCAACAATGCTCTGTTATCTGGCTGTTTTCCCAATTCTCTGAAGGATGCAAGAGTTAAACCACTCCTGAAGAAACCTACCCTCAACCCTTCTTAAGCAAACAACTACAGACCAGTCTCTCTTCCCTTTTTGTCCAGAACGTGCGATCTTTAACCAACTCTCCTCCTATCTCCACCGTAACAACCTCCTTGACCCCCATCAGTCAGGCTTCAAGGCAGGCCATTCCACAAAGACTGCTCTCCTTGCTGTCTCAAAGCAACTCCACACTGCTGGAGCCGCCTCTCTCTTCTCTGTCCTCATCCTTCTGGACCTCTCTGCTGCATTTCACACAGTTAACCACCGGATCCTTATTTCCTCCCTTCAGGAACTTGGTGTCTCAGGATCTGCTCTCTCCATTCTCTCATCCTACCTCGACGGCCGCACCTACCGGGTAACCTGGCGAGGATCTGTGTCGGAACCTTGTCCTCCTACTACTGGAGTTCCTCAGGGTTCCGTCCTGGGTCCTCTCCTCTTCTCGCTCTACACCAATTCTCTCGGCGCTGTCATTCGCTTGCATGGCTTCTCCTACCACAGCTATTCCGATGACACCCAACTAATTCTCTCCTTCCCTCACTCGGACACCCAGGTGGCGGCCCGGATCTCTGCCTGTCTGACTGACGTCTCTCAGTGGATGTCCGCTCACCATCTGAAAATCAACCCCGACAAGACTGAACTACTTCTCTTTCCGGGAAAAGATTCTCCGACCCAGGACTTGTTGGTCAACTTTGGCAACTCTGTGTTACCGCCCACTTTGACTGCTAGGAATCTCGGCCTGACACTCGACAGCCAACTCTCCCTGACTCCCAACATCACTGCAACAACACGATCCTGTAGATACACGCTCTACAACATTCCAAAATTCTCCCACACTACTCCGCTCTCTTCACTAGCTACCAGTGGCTGCCCGCATCCAGTTCAAAACATTGGTGCTTACGTACCATGCTGTGAATGGATCAGGTCCAGCTTACATCCAGGACATGGTAAAACCCTACATCCCGACCCGCACTCTTCTCTCTGCATCTGCAAATCTGCTTGTCACTCCCTCACTAAGAGCAAAACACTCGACTAGATCACAACTCTTTGCTGTCCTTGCTCCGAAATGGTGGAACGAGCTCTCTGAAGACATCAGGACCGCAGAGAGCCTTTACATCTTCCGCCGCAAACTAAAGACACACCTCTTCAGACTCTACCTCGACTAAAAGACTAACAAATTGAAGCACTTAAATTGTACTTATAACACCACTTATCTATAGCAAATTGTAAATTGGCTTATTTAAGGAAATTGCACTTTCTTGTTTTTGCTCTTCTGAGTTTGTATCCCTATGGTTGAATGCACTTATTATAAGTCGCTTTGGATAAAAGCGTCAGCTAAATGACATGTAATGTAATGTTCAAGAAAATGTGTCCACCGGAAAAGCGTGCCGCGGCAGCCATGGAAGCTGACACGGGGGCTTCAACGGCCGGCAGGCGACGACAAGAATTTATTTTGAAAACAGGAAATGTTATGTAATTTGTCAGGTGACAGGAACCAGGAAGTGAATGAAGAATATGGCTCAGAACTGATGTTTGTATTAGTAGTTTTTCAATCCAGTTGAGTCTGCGTTGCATCCTATACCTTTTTGATAGCATCGTTGGTACGTATTGATTTGTTTTATTGTTCATTATCACCTCAGATGATTATTTTTGTGACAATGTTTAGTTTGGATATTTTTGTGCACATGGCCTATCGAGTCATTTGGGTTGGTAACTGCGCTGCTATGGCTGTCATTAAAGTCCATATGACTTAATAAATAACTAGAAGTAAATCAGCATAAATATATAAAGTAGCGGTCGAAGACAATGGCAAGGCAAGGCAATTTTATTTGTATAGCGCTTTTCATACACAAGGCAGACTCAAAGTGCTTCACATCATAACATTTCATACAATAAAGTGAATTAAAATGCAGGAATTAAAAGAAAATTAAAAACAGCAAATAAAATTATAAATTAAAATCTTATTTAAATTGTTTAATTAAAAGCAGAGGTTAAAAGTGCAATGTAGGTCAAATTTAGCAGACAACAATGCATTTCATTTGTATTTATTTTGTCTTTTGTGTGTTTTAGTTTTACACTTTCTCTCGTCTCTCGGACGATTGTCTTCAGAGTCGTGATGTCAGAAAAGAGTTCCTCTAACTGCGCTAACTGCCAAGGTGTATCGGAGCGCATATACAGAGGGCAGCATATTGCATATTGCGAAATACCTACATATGTTAGCTAAATTTCTGATCCAGAGACTAGGCACAATGTATGACTTGCTGCCTTGGGAGTGTACACTGTCTGTCACAACATAAACCTCTTAGAAAGAGAAAGGGAAAGATAAAATAGCAGCAGAGAGACATACGGCTACAAAGTAGTTTGGTACTGAAGAGGAGGAAAATGGGAGAAAAGCCAAGGATAGCTGTGGAGACAAGAATGTGGGAAAGATAAGGATTACATAGAGAGGAGTGAGCGGCAGAGGTGGGGGCTTAAGCCTCCTCATTTCACGCCATCTGTTGCTCTTTGAAGAAAAGGCCTTGCATGTCCAGTTTATGAAATTCACAGTCTCATCCAAGCAGAAAGAGTAGGGAGGGAGAGGGATAGCCAAATAGTACTAAATTAAAAAAGGGGCAATTCTTTTGCTACTGCAGCATTTTTGGATAAATCAAAAATAGAGTGAAACATAAAAATGCACAATATATACAAAATAATCAAATAATATCAAATGAACTAATCAAACAATGGTGCAAAGATCTAACAATGTATTGATGTTAGTGTGAGTGATCTGGACCTGTCCTTGTGACATTGGAGCTGAATGAGTCTGTTGATTGAGACACCCAGGAACTTGAAAGGGAGACCAAACAGTGGAGCTCCCTGTATCACTGACCACCGAATCAGACAGCACAATGCCCAGTCAGACAAACTGTGGAGGAGAGGCAGCAGAGGTTCTTGGGAGGTGTGTTGTGGAGAGGAAACAGATGAGGGCTGTGAACCAAACCTGTTGAAGAAACAGTTTAGACAGTTTAGCAGTTATGCTTCATCCTGGTTCAAGCTGTCCTCACATTGAGGTGTTGGAGCATGGCCTCCAGCTTCCTGCTGTAGGAGTCCTTACACTCCCTTGAGCTCCTCCCTGTCCCCTGACCTTGAAGGCTGCTTTCTTCTTATTAATAAGAACAGGTCACGGGTGATCCGTGTTTTTGGGGAAGCAGGGTACAGTCTTGGACGGAACCGCCCCCCCCAATGCCGCTACTAGCATTAGCATTACATACCTAAATCCAACGACTGCTGTTGTTGGTAATGTAGATAAAAATGACAAGCAAAAAGAAGGAATATGAAGGGGATAGTTTTTCTGCTGCATCCTTTTGTTTTCTTTTTAAAATAGTGCAATTCTCAATCAATGAAGCAGCTGATGAAAGGTAAATCAGTCGGCTTCAACAGAACTTAAGTTTGTGTCTGCACACATCCTTCCCCAGATGGACTTTACTTGCTGAACCTCGGCCAAGGGAAATATCCCAATAACTCCCAATATCCCAATGTAGCATTGTTGCAACAAAGACAGAAGAAGGAGTTTGGATGGCTGTGTAGTTGCTTTATGAAAGTATCACTTCAAAGTGACCCATTCCCAGAGTGTTGTATGAACATGTACTTTTTTCATAAAGAGCTTGAACCTGCATGTTGTATTCAGTGTAATCCAAAGCTGTTAAATTGAGGTTATGTATGTTTGTTCATGGTTTGTTGTGGCCTAAAGAGCAGGAAGTTATCTTGTCTTCGTGGAAACAGCTAAATTATTCAGATATATGTGGCAGCCCTCCTCATTAGTGGAGTCTGCAGCTCAACCGATGAGAGACTGCTTGTCTGTCTTTTTAGCTACTGCTATAGACACATTTACACCTTGAGACCAATACAACAGACTAATTCAAGACTATTTCTACAGTCTAATAATGCTTCATCCAAAATATTAAAAATGAATTGTGAAAATCAAGTAGGAATTATGTGCCACTACATGCGTGTAAATAAGTCTTGAATATATTAAGCACACTTGTATCCAGGATTCTGTTTTATAGGTACCAAAAATTACAACCAGACTTGTGTGATCCATTCATTTCCAATAACTGTCCAAACATCACAATAATTATTGTGAATTATAATTAATCTTTATTGTGCAAATACATTTTCACTCAGGTCAAAATAACTGCAATCTTGCTTGTTGCACACAACAGGAGGTCCATTGGCATCACAGCACTATATATTATATTTATTTAATAACAGTTGGGAACCCTCACAATGTAGCTTGTGACAAAGTGGGTGACAACTCACCTTTGTCCCCATGATGGTATGTGGTTGAATGCTTGCCATGCTCTGCAGGTGTGCTGGAGGCTAGAGGGGTCAGGCAGTGAGGCCTAGTGTTTGTGCAGGGGATGATGTCAGCAGTGACATCATCGGGTGGATTGTCATAATGGGTGTCACCTGTGCACATTTATTGACGGCGCTATAAAGGTGGAGGACATTGACTGTTGGGGGGAGATGGTGGAACATGTGTAGCTGAGGGCTGATGTCAGATGAGGTGATGTTAAGTTTCGTCAGTTTGGTTGTTTATCTGTTTTAATCAGACCTGTATAAGGAAACTTCCTTATTTTTTACAAATAAAGAAAACATATTTTTTACCTGGACCAAGTCTCGCTTGCCTGCCTCCTAATTCCAGGATTCCCTCGTGTTACGCCCCAGTCTAGGGGTGCCTAAGGTGCAACATGGATAGGCCCCAATCTTCCCCGTCTCCCAAGTAGCCACACACACTTTGCGTTTATATAGGGGATATTTATTGAAAAAAAGAGCTAGGTTGCTTAAACCAGGTATGTTGGGGTAAAAACAAACCACGGCTTCGCCGTTGCCCATCCCCAATATAACAAACAAACCAAAAAAACGATCCTAGCTAAAAATAAGACGCTGACCTAACCAAAACAAAGGAGAAAAATAATGACATCAGTCTTACCTACCTATCTACTTAAAAACAGGAGAAAACCAACTCAAAAGAAAAACAGCATACTTATTAGGATTCACAGTATGACACAAGTGGCTGGTTGGAGGAGGACGAGGGTGGTGTGGTGTGCTGCTGCAGCTGCTGCTGTTCTCCCCTGCTCTGGCCTGCTCTGCCTCGGACGCCATCTTTGCTTCCCTTATGTGCAGGCTGCAGCCAATCACAGGACGGGTAGGAGACAGTCCACCAATCCGCGCCTGGTTGTGGCACATCCCTGTTTGAATAAAGGGAAACCAGAAAGACACAAAGGAAACCCAAAAACACTAGACATATGACCCCAGTCATAACACTCAGTTGTGACATCCTCACATAGCTTGTAGCCTTCTGTGCTGGATAAGACCAAAGCCTAATACAAATTGAGATCACATTACCTTCACAAGACGTCGGCTCACATCTACATATGCTTTTTCTAGAGTGTAAGCAGGCACAATGCATTGCTCTTCCAAGACATTAGGAACAGTTCAGAATTTGCTGGCAAGGCGTAACTCTAGGAAACAGACAGCCGCTACGCTATACTGCACACAGTAAGGCTTAGATGTCTGGGCAGAGTTTGTTTAGCGTGTGTTTATAACCTTGTTTTGTTATGTTTTAAGTCTACTGCGTTATTTAATGAGTCATTGTGTATGTGACGGACTGTCGAGCTCCGTTGCTGCGTAATTTATTTTTCCTGGGGTCAAAGTGACCCCAAAGATAATACATGTCACTATTCTTGAAAACAGAAATAGTTTTTTATACCAAATGTTAACTAAAAAAATATATAAAATAAAAAATCAGCAAAAAAAGAAGCGTCCCTTTTTCAGGACTGTGTATTTCAACAATAATTTTGTAATAATCAAAATAACTTTACAGATCTTTATTGTAAAGGGTTTAAACAATGTTTTCCATGCATGTTCAATTAACCATAAACAATCAATTAACATGCACCTGTGGAATGGTCATTAAGACCTTAACAGCTTACTTCATTTTACCAAGCAGATGATGATGTTCTCATCTAGACCCTCCAGGGGGTAGTCTGTGGAAATTACATTTTGAAGTGAATGTGAAACAATATCATGAGCTTCACTAAGCTAACTAATACAACATTATACAACATTAATATAGTGAAGGCATTTCTACCTAAGCAAGAAATTACATCTCCCTCTGTGTGTGTTTTAAATCAAGCATCTCCATGCTTCGTTAACATAGCTGGGCCTATTGTTTATGCTTTTAGTACATGTACTTGTATGCAAACCTACTCTCTAGGCTAGCTCAGGGTCGTCACCAATATTTTAATATTTATATTAACCTATGGCAACTTGTGCAAAATTCGTATTTATTATTATTTTTTCTGCAGTTTTACCCTACCCTTTTGGTTTATGACATAAAATAAAGCATCTATATAATCTATATAATCTATTTTACAGACTAACACTGTTTAGTATTTTTCTACCATGCAGGTACATTTTTATAAAGGTAAAATTATATTTTGGATATTCCAATATTCCAAGAAATGTATATTTCAGTGCAGTCCTATCTGGTTAAATATCTCATGACGTCAACCAGTGTGTATGTGTGTTTGTGTGTGTGGTAGGGGGCGCACCCTTGCAGCCTTATGTTTGTCATGTCATGGGCCTTTAGGCCTTTTAAGAGTCAGGATTAATCAGATCCTTTTTCTGACTGCCCAAAGACTGGCTGCCAGTGAGGAGAGAGACCAGATGAAGAGAGCTTTGTGGCCACAGCTGCCTCCCTCACAAGCAAGGCCTTTTTACTCCTCTGGACTAAAGGGCAGTGAAATAATTATGTCCCATAAAGGAATCATTATTGTGCAGGTGGAGCATTCTGGCTGGGTATTAAGTTACATGTGTTAGTTACCTTAGCTTAGTGAAGCCCATGATATTGTTTCACATTCACTTCAAAATGTAATTTCCACAGAGTACCCCTGGAGGGTCTAGATGAGAACATCATCATCTGCTTGGTAAAATGAAGAGAAACCCTCCTGATACCCCTGGTTTGTGTCATCAGGGCAACATGTTGACCCCGTTTGACAAAAGATATTGCGTCAGAATCCAACATGTATATATAGTATATTTGTTTTATTGAATTTGATTCAGGGTATTTCCACACCGTGTGTAAAGGAAGCACATAAAAAAACGCAAGTACTGCTTTAACTGACTTGTCATCAGAATTACTGGTAATGCATAACCTCTCACACATTTAGATCAAGCAGACAGCAGGTGAATTAATATAAGCTTCTTACCATTTTTTAAAAACTTTTCTGCCATATTACTTAAACTGTTTAAATGTTTAAATATGTTGAAAAAATATTTGTATACCGATTCCTTACCAGCCAATGCAATGATATTTGTTTATGGCAAGGGAAATATCAAACAAATCAAAACCTGTCTCTCAGCTTTGGCAGATACTTATGTTGTTATGTGTAGTGTTGTGTAGTAGGTGGACCCAAGCACACGCTCACTGAATGTCAAGTGACTGCGCTAAAGAAAAGCCAACAACAAGACTGTAACTAAATACATTATCTGAGCTGAGCAGATCATTACCGCACAGGGGTGAAGGTGAAGCACCGAGTAAGGGACTGATGAGGGCGATGGTCGTGCGGGTGTTACCGGAGAAGTACAAGTCGTTCACACTGATGGTGACGCATGGTTTAGCGGACATGACGCTGGGAGAGTTCAAAGCAAAGTTAAGGAATTTCGAGGCTTCAGAAGATGAAGACGGAAGAGGCGGGAGACATCGTACTGAGGGCCCAAACGGCACCAAGGAAAAAGACTGGGCCAGTGGAGACGGTGTGTTGGCGGTGCGAAGAAAAGGGCCACAGAAGGGATGACTTCACAGAGAGACACAGTATGGGGAAGGCAGACGGAAAGCGTACCGTCAGGATGGTGAAAGGCAGGGGGGACGCACAGGTATGTCTCAAACAGTGAGTGGCACAGTAAACATCCCAGTATGATACAATGCAAAAAAAGAGAGACTCAAACACGCATTATTACTTGAAACTAATTAACGTATTTCGGGGGCAGGACCACGCCTCCAACACGCCCCTTCCGGTATTTCCAAAAATACAGCTCAACCCACTCTTCTGGTTCTTCGAGTATGCATTCTAAAAACCTCACCCTCCAAACAGGGGTTTGGAGGGTGTGGTGTATTTAGTACTATTTAATATGTGCATTAAGTTTGTCCTGAAGACTTGCCGTTGTTAGCTAGTGGTATTCTGAGCATGTCTGAGGAAGTAAAAAGATGGACAATGCCCTCATGCCGAGCCTTGTGTGTTGTATCCCGACATTACTAATTAAACAGTTAAACGCGTGCCTCGTCTAGTTATTTAGTACACCACAGAGGGTAAGGTTTTCTCTTTCCTTCCTTTTCTTTCCTCTCCCTCTTTTTCCAAATTTTCATAGGACACTTCAAACACAGCCGTCAAATGATGGAGAGTTTAGAGCACAGCAAAGTGCACAAGGACAGCAGAAAGCTCTCATAGTTCAACATGTTCCACCCGGTGTAATTCTGCCTCCAAAATGAGTTCAGATATGTGTTTAAAATACCATTAAACAACAGTATCTAAAAAGAAAAACGCATCGCGATTCATCCTGATTAATTCATTTTTTAATGTGCGATTAATTACTCATTGAGCCATTCTGTAATCTCATTAGAGAGTTTTTTTTTATTATGTGAAGGCCCTGAGGAAATGGTCTCTGTCATTGCAGTAGGAGAGTAACGTTCACAAAGTCTATGCACAGACGCAATGGCGGTGGAGGGACGCAAATCTGCGATTGAGTGCCACGTTTCTCCTGTTGAGTTTGCGACAAAGTCGGCGCGATTTCGGGCGAAGGCGCGTGAACAAACAAACAGCATACAACCATACGTGCATTTTTACAACATCCCATCACGGCACTGAGGAGGAAAGGAAAGTTGATCTGTTAACTCAAACAGAGTTAAACTCAAACAGAGTTAAACCGTATGTTTAGTTTTCCTGCCCAGTCAGGATGCCACAAGTAATACAGTATTCAAGAAATCCATCTCAATACTGCACAGGTAATTTACATGGACCATCCATACGTTTCTTAAGCGCCAGATAAACTTTACAAAATGTACAAAAGCGTACAGGCTGTGAGACCGTTAATGCTCAGCTGCAGCGTGTGGTGTTCACAATGTATGGCTTGAGAAGGTCTTCTTGAAAATAAATAATGTCCTGTCGGATGAATCAATAGCGCTTGTACAGGAAGTCATTGGTTGTGTCACTGGCAATAAATAGTGGATTTTTGGCCTTCATCTGCTCAATATCTCTTGACTTTTCAACCACTTATCAGCAGCGGACCCCCATTCTCCAGTGTCCAATTTATCTTAATTACTGCTTCAACAAGATATCCATCCTGTCCCCATTACAGCAGAGGAACAACCTTTTAAAACCCTACAATGTCAGGGCAAATAACCTCTCCTGTAGACTGTCTCCCCTAATAGCTTTTTAATGTAACATCTGTATGTGAGCAGTGTGTAGGAGCTTACTAGGCCGGGCAATTGAAGCCCATTGCCCGAATGCCCTGATGAGTGTCTTGGGGTTTCTCAAATAGATAGCAAGGGTATGGTGGCCCTGAAGTGCAAAACACAATGGCAAATAGGAACGCACAATGGCAAATAGGAAAACAAAACGAAATGAACTTCTTACGGAAAGGGTAGGGCCTTATAGCAGATAGCAGAGGACGGACCCTTCTGATTGGACAGACGGAAGGTCTGTCTTTTAACCTTCTTAATCCGAAGCCTTTCGCCGGCGACGAAAAGTGACATGGAGGATTCAAATTACCGTGACTCCTTAACTATTTGCACAATCGGATTCTGAAAGCTGAGAAATGCTGCTTTCTAGATATTGAGTGGCGGGACTGAGGCTGTGATGAGGGGTGGAAGTGAGCACAGCAGCAGAGCTGCAGGAGAAAGTCACAGAGAGATGGCGATGTTTTACGAGTGTCTTAAAAGTGTCCTAGTGTTTCACCATTGTTTTACCGGTGTTTTGTTCAATTATATTTAGGTGTTGTAAATAAAAGTAAATAGAGGGGGGGCTACGGCCGGTGGATGGCGCGGATGCTACGGTAGGGGGTGAAGGAGGGGGGGGGGGGGGGTGTTACCGCGGACGCTACGGCTGGTGGACGCCACAGATGCTACGGTGGGGGGGGTAGCGCCGTTGCTACGGCCGGTTGACGCCGCGGACGCTACGGCCGACACGGCTCGGGGACCGTAGTCCGATTCCTTGGCGGGAGGAATTGTATGTGTGGCGCGAGTGCGTGATACTTGAGAGCCCTGTATCATTTCCTGTTAAAAGACAGACAGTCTGTCCAATCAGAAGGGTCCGTCCTCTGTTATAAGGCCCTATCCTTGCCATAAGGAGTTAATTTTGTTGTGTTTTCCTAGTTGCCGTTGTGTTTTCCTATTTGCGTTTTGCGTTCCTATTTGCCGTTGTGTTTTGCACTTCAGGTCCACCGTACAAGGGTCCTCCATTGCACATCTTCAACTGGTGCAAAATGCAGCTGCACACCTTTTAACTGGCATAAGGAAGTTTGAGCACATTTCACCGATTTTAGTTTCACTCCACTGGTTACTGGTTAATTCTTTTATTTGCTTTTAAATCTCTAAATGGTCTTGCCCCATCGTACCTCTCTGAACTTCTGCACCCCTACACACCCAGCCGATTTCTCAGGTCAGCTGACCAGCTGCTCCTGAGGGTTCCAAAAACGAGGCCGAAGCTCAGAGCGGACCGAGCATTTTCTGTTGCAGCTCCAAAACTACGGAACGAACTGCCGCTGCACATTAGACAGGCCTCCTCACTGTCTAATTTTAAAACTCTTCTTAAAACGCACCTTTTTTCTTTGTCTTTTAATACTATATAGGTTGTTGATTTTATGTGCACAGATATTTTATCTGGGGAGGACAGTTGATTTATTTATTTATTTATTATGTTTTATTGTGTTTATTTTATTGTACAGCACTTTGGGAACCTTTGTGTTCATTTAAACTGTGCTTTATAAACAAAACGGATTGGATTAGAAACGGATAGCAGCTTCTTGATTACTGACCAAGATCATTGCCAGCTGTTTTGTTCATGAAAAAAAAGAATTTCTTTTTAACAGATTTAAAGTTTAGACCATCAAAACACTATTCTAGTGTGCCGCTGCTCCTCTGTGTATTGAATGAATGAACTTCCTTATCAAACCATTCCTGTTCTGCCCTCAATATTGTTATATATTGAAGAAATGTTTTTGAAGAAAAGTTAACGTTGGAGATGTTTTTTTATTGTTTCATGCTTAAATAGGCGTGGTGCTTTTATTTTGACATCTGTGATGAAGAAGCACAATCTATGGCATCCCATGTCTAATCCACATTAATTCTGCGTCTGTATTCCTCAGAAAGCAATGACTGTGTTTGTTTTTTATGTGTTGATTGATTAAGGGTTAGGGTTCATATTTCAGTTTTTTAAAATGTTTTTGTTTATAGTTTCACACTGATTCAACATTGTCAAGATGATTTCATTTTTACGAAGAAATTATAAGGAGTAAGCACGCTCACATTCCTGCTCTTGAAAAGGAGTTTCGCTCACATTTAATCTTTGTTAACAGTAAAAATAATAGAACAGTGCAATACCATTCATTCCTGCTCAGTGTGTCACCACAATTATATGTCACACTGATTCAGGTTATGACCCATGAATCAGAGTTGTTTCTCAATTTCTCTTTTTTAAAATGTTTGTTTTGCAGGTTCCATCTCAAGATGCTCTTACGTCAAGTATCACTACTCCTCTGCTACAATACCCAAAAACCTCTCCTTCAACATCACCAAGACAATAAGGCAGGATGAGTGGCACTCACTCCGTAAGTCTGCTACTCTTGTTTTCTTTCTTCTGTGCTTCTGTGACAGTTTACCATTTTTGTTGAACATGGAAATGGTTTAAGCTCACTTTTCATTTTACTCTAAAAAAGTGCTCATACTGCAAAAGACATTTTCGGTAAAATAGCTTAATTACAAATAAAAACCTTAGTATACCCCTGTCACTTTCAATAACAGCCAGTTCATTTGACATGCAAAAACGCCCGTTGCAGACTTTCTTGCAAAACTCAACAGGGATAGTTATGCAATGCAAAAAGCGTAAGCAGAACTTCTACTCATGATTTCACATTGGAAGTTGAAAGCGTTCCAGGTGAAAGTATTTTTTTAACAATTCTCCATTACTTATTCTGTCGCTCACTCTACCTCCATGCAAAAAGTCCCAGGTTTGCTGAAACAAAGACTGACAAAATTGTTCTCTTTCAACTGAACCGTTGAACCGGTGTTCAACGGTTCAGTTGAAACACCGGTTCAAGAAAAAGCTAGAAAAAGCTATTTGCTGCTATTTGCTGGAATCAAACCAACATCATTTCCAGTATACATCATTTACTTTAGCCACCAGGCAATTCTAGCATTATGTTAAACTGTGTGTGTCTATTTTTCTGCCCACCACTTTGAAAAGGTTTAAATGTATTTTCTGCAGATCAAACAAATTGGTAATAGCTCCAGGGGCCTCATTTATAAAACCTTGTGTAGGATTTGCGCCAAAAGTGGCGTACGGATGAAACATAGGACGTGCGTACGGACAGAAATATTCAGACTTATAAAACCTTGCCTTAATAAATCACAATCACTTCTAAATGCAGCGCAGCTTTTGCGGCTTCATGTCACGCCCATAGTTGCCCATATATAGTCTGTGGAACGCTCACAAATTAATATTCATCAATTACGAAATCATGACAAACACTGAGAGGAAAACGAAGAAACGTAACTTCACTCAGTGTGAAGTCAAAATGATCATTGGCGAGGTGGAAAGGAGAAGTAAAATGCTTTTTGGAGAGCACAGTATGGGCATTACTAATGCCAAAAAGGCACTCGAGTGGCAAAAGGTTGCAGAGCAACGCTGCAGCCTCACAACCTCGGACCGTGGCCAAAATAAAGAAAAACTGGTCTGACATCAAAGTGGATGCAAAAAAGCGTTTAGCGCGCAATCACCAAAGTGGCTCTGCCACGGGTGGGAGAGCGGGGACACTGGAGCTGTCCCCTCTTGATGAGAGACTGGCGGCAATGATTGGGGATTGGGGACAGGGTCTGGGCTAACACAGCCATCGGCGTCAGGGGGTCGAGGCATGTTTGCCACATTATGTAGCACAGCACATGCAGCACGATGTTGCACACCTTTTCAGGAGTAAACAATAACCTCCCTCCAGTGCAGTTGAGGCAGCGCCATCTGCCCTTAAACAGGCCGATGGTTTGCTGCACTACAGCGCGAATCCTTCCATTTGCCACATCTTCTAAGAGCGCAAGATCAGCCATTTTGCGTCATTACGCATTGTGATGGCATCATGGCATTTTATTACCGTCCGTTTGATTGCATCTGACAAGCAACAGCTGTGTTTTGAGGATGAATTGCATAACATGCTTCTATTATTGCAGAACATATTTCACTTTTCTTTTTGAAAATGTGTTAATTTGTATTTCCGTTTGTTTTACGCTCAAACGGGTGTTCGTGTTATTTATGAGAGGCAGTATTGGCATTTCATTTACACAAAAGTCTAGTTTTACACACTTTCACACACGTTTGCGTGTTTCTTGCATTTGCCGACGGTTCTCATTTCACCCGTTTTTGTGCGTAAGCATGGGTCCGAGCTTGCGTGAAGGACCGCACATTTTTCCGTCAAGTTTGCTTTTTATAAATACCAATTATTGCGTAGAGAGCGTTTGTAACGTTTGTAAGTGAGGCCCCTGGTGTTTAGGGTGATGCCCTGACCCTTCATTTGCAGTCTCTTGGGGTTAGCACTTACTACCACCATATATATCTTTTATAATCCACTGAAGGGTCAGGCACTAGAGTTTGTCCAAGGGCACATTCAGAGAAAGGCGGGATGCACCATAAACTCTTGTCGCTATGAGGCTATGATGCCTCCAGTCAGAACTTGTATTCAAGAGAACTGTTAAATGGGAATTTATCTGTAAACATCCACTACTATAACTGGTTACATATATACTATAAAATGTTACGTATGCCAATTGCATTCATGGCTCTCCATACACCATTTTGTGTTGCGTCCTCATAAGAAACCTTGCTTCATTTCGGCGACTGCCTAGCAAGAAGTGACGTTAACCCAGGAACCCAAGAGGCACTCAAATACAAAAGGAAATACCCCACACCCTGGGGGGGGTGTTGTAGTCAGTCCGCTGGTTTTTATTTCCAGACATCCAGACAGACACTCCTGTTATAGTGGTAGGGGAAAAATTGAACTGGCTGCGGTCGGTTATCAAAACATTGGCCAAATGACCCTTTTCAGGCTTCATGAGCAAATACATACAAATACTCCTTTCAAGTAGCTGTGTTGTGCTAGATTCTCAATTAAGTTAGAAAAAAACTGAAAGTCACTCATTTACGTGGAATTTGCATGAGGAAGAGGAGGCGGGTCCATGTTGCTAAATAATTCCCAAATAAGATCGGTTTGTGGTGTTCTAAAAAGGGAATGAAAACGACCTAGAGAGTCACGTCTTTGTGTGTGGAAGTCGTTGGTTTGTTTATTTATTTATCATAGACTTTATTGCCCTGGGCATCGCCACTGTTGCTTTTCATCGCGGACACATTTGTCCCGTATTTTCCTCCACAACTTTGTGCACCTCTCGACCGGCCAACCGACATTTGCGGAGATCTCCCTCCATGAATCAGAGGCTATCCGTGCGTCCTTATAGTCCGCTAATGACGGCTTGTATAAGCGGTCATATTTACGCATTTCCGACAAAAGTTCTTCAATCTGATCCGTTCTCTCGTAAACATTCTTCGTTTTTAATAATGGCGGTATTGGGCTATGAAATCTAATCTGATCTATAAAAACGGAAATTCCGTGAGACTCCGTAAAGGATGTAGTTAGCAGACTAATCGCAAGGGACACCCAAGGGGCTCTTGCGTCCGCGTCGCTCTGAAAACGCAGAAGCATAAACTAGGCTTAAACCAAGAAAAGCCCTGTCCACTGAGTGGGCATCTGCAATAAATAATTATTAACAAGTGCCAGATTAAATCTCAGCACTTATGACCCCCTTATTAATAATTACATGTGGCCTTTAACACCATGTTAGGTCGAGGGGCTGCTCAAGGCAGTGAGGGAACGTCCCTCCAGCATCTAACCAGGCCAATGTGGCATTTGTTTTATCACACTGATGGTTGGACGATGATAGTATCTTCCATTACTCTCCATAAAGATGAATTCAAAAGTAGGGTAACTGACACAGCATGCCGTTTATTTCATAAAAGCAGAGGCCTATTGAATATATTAGTCACACACAGTGTTCTCAAGGCAATTATTCAACATACTCGGGTACAATAATTTGATCTTTTGGCTTTGAGCGAGGGATAGGAGTGCTGTGTCTTGAACAGACAACATAACAAATGTTGAAACTTACATGTTGTTTGTCTAAATCTATATGGTAAATCATTTTTGTCACAACTTCTCCAGTTAGAACCCAAATGCAGACCACGCAAGGTAGATGGTGACAAGGTGAGTATTTATTGAACAAGGGGGAGTGGTAAAGGGAAAGGTTGGAAAGGTGGGAAAGGTTCAGGTTGCCAGGCAGGAGTGACGGAAATCCAGGGTGAATGAACTAGAGACGGACATACAAGAAATAGATAAGTACACAAAGCACAACAAAAGGTGAATAGAGATTAATTCACTGTTGACACGCAAGCACACATATAAATATGGCTAACAATCCGGCAGGGACTGGATGTCAGGTCTCTGCTTAAAGTACTGTTGTGACGATGATCAGGACCAGATGTGTTGATTTCTTGATTGGGCACAAGGGGGAGCAGGCACCGGTGATCCTGGACCTCCCGCCTTGTCGTCGTTACTCGGCACCCGGGACAAACAGACACAGGAAAACATACTCGGGTTCGTGACAATTTTATGGCATTGCTTTTATAATATGCATCATAAAATGACACCTAACTTAACCATAGATTCATGTTTGGCTTTGAACATGGACATAGTTACTATAGGAGTATGAGGAGATGGATGCGTTTTACACCATTTCTACATATGGCACATTAATTGAAGCTAATTAGCACAATTTTCCGGAGCAGGACCACGCCTCCAACATGCCTCTTCTATTCTTTTCCCTCTTTTTTCACCTTTTTTGCAGGGCCCTGAAGGGGCTAGACCAACTAGACGGAAACGGTCCATTCACTCACGTTAAACTGTAATTCTATGAAAATAATTCATTTAAAAAGGAAATGCAACTATAATTAAGCTCAATTGTTTTTATTAAAAAGATTTGTACAATTATACACCATTTATATACATCTTTATGATTGTTGATTAGCAAGCACGCCTCCTGGAGGTACCCCGGTCTGCTGCCAGGTTGAACCAGTGAATGGAGTGTTTCATCAACTGTGGCCGCACGATGATTCTTTCTGACAGCATCTGTAATCATACAAGCAGTCAATCATATTAAATGTCATGAATCCTCAGTGCAACATATTGCAGATATGCAGTCTAAAATGTAAGATCTGGGAAACATACAACTGTTTGAAAGTTTGAAGACCGCCGGGTAACTTCAAATTGTTTTCATTAAATTTAGAAGTCTTAGTTTGCAAAAAAAAGGAATTCTCAGATTTATCGAGCACTGCGTTCACTCTAGCACCCCTCGCACTTCCTGGTCACAGTCTAAAGCCCTGATCATGCAGTCAGGCAGAAAATTACAAGGTAGGGAGAACACCAACTGGACCAGGTGAAGTATACATCTCCAAACTCACTCGTGGGTTAGTGGCCACCACAACAGTTACTTACGCAGGAGCAGTGTCTTTGAGCTAATTTGGCTGAGAATCAAATGTATTTACTCACACTGGGATTGGCGGTCTTTCCTTAGGAATGTCATCCTCCACCTCCGACTGCAGATCGGATGTGCTGCAAGACATATTTTTTTAAGTAATTACCTAAACATGAAATGGGCAGAATGAAGATAAAGTACAAAATTATAAACAATGAATAAATATTCTTTACCCCGTATAAAACATAAGAAAAATGATTTGCTATCCTTATAAAAGTATTACTATCAGTTATAACTTTGTCCTGCCTCCCTTGGTCCATATACATCAATGCATCATTACACATTTATAACATATAGCCCAAAAAATAACCCTAACCCTAACCCAGCAAACCATGTCTACTAATTATATCAATGCAATATTCATTTTTATTATTTATTATTTAATAACCGCTGTGGTTATTTTAAACGAAGCAGTTTATATCTTTGGAAATTAGGTTGGTAAGGAATTATGCTAAGCAGCAGGGTATTATTATGACAATAATCAACATAGGAATCTATTTGTTTCCATATTTAGACATGGTGAATAGGGTGAATTGTGTTAAATGTGTTATGAGTAAGAAGCTTACTCATAACTCATAACGGTGAAATACCACTACTCTTATCGTTTTTCCACTTACCCAGTGAAGCGGGGCCCCAAGCGGGCCCTCGGCTCTGGCGTCAAGCGGCCGGCTCGCCCGGCCCGCGACCCGCTCAGTGGCAGGTGGGGAGTTTGACTGGGGCGGTACACCTGTCGAACGGTAATGCAGGTGTCAAGGCGAGCTCAGGGAGGACAGAAACCTCCCGTGGAGCAGGCTTGGCGCATTACTTGTGTGTCCGTCTGTCTCCTGTTTGCAAACATTAAATAACCTGTTTTGATGATTTTACGCCGGTGTCGAATGAGAATTTTTCTGACATATAGCAGAAACACGGGCCGATCACATGCAGTCCCAGATACACCATGAATTCAAATTTGTCCACCCGAAACATTCCAGATAGGGGAAATCAGGTGTGTCCAACCATGTGACCACAGTCTACACAAGCCTGGGGCTTGAACACCACTCATCCATATGAATCTTCGGTCCTGGGGAAACTTTTGGCCTACTGATGCTGAATTCCAGGGAAGTATGGTGGGGCACTATTGGGGCTGCCCGAGAAAAAAAATGTAATGGTGGTTTAATGGTGTAATAATTAAAAAAATATATATATTTTTTTTATTTTTTTACACAGAATAGCAACATGAATTATAAAAATACCCTTCAAGATTACAATTTAAAATGAAAAACCCAATTTTTCAAAACTATAAATAAATGTACTTCAGCTCCCCCTTTTACGTCAGCTAACAGCTAACTTCATTCATTCAGCAACATTCATACAGATGTGCTAAACTGGCTGAAATCGGGGAAACTGTCAGGTGGACATCTGAAGCTATCATTCATGAGAGAGGAGAGAGAGAGAGAGAGAGAGAGAGAGAGAGGGATGAATCTGTGGCGATAGAAACGTCTCTAGTCGCTCCCCCTCCTTCTCTCTCTCTGGCTGAAGTCTGAGCCACTTGCGCTGCATTTCAGAGATTGACTCCTCCCTTTTTTATTCATATCGGTTTCTGAGAGTATATATTTGCCTACCTCTGACGCTTAGTCGTGATGTGTAACTTTACATTTTTAATTCAATTTTAATGAGCCTCTGTGCGTTTGTACTTTCTATCCTCATTGCTGTTTAAAAGTGATGCAATTTATTGAAACGTTGCAGTGTTTTGGGACATTTTCACAGCTGTAGTTTGTGTTTGTTTCCCGATTTGGGAGTAATATGGTATAATATTGCAGTTTCCCCTATGTTCAGTTTGTGTTCTCATTGCAACATTTAACACCGGACTAAATATTGTAAACAAACACCACGCATGAGCAAATTGTTTTGTCATTGGTCCAATTTCATTGCAGCTATCAATATGTTATAAAAATGTTTTTTTTAATTGTTGGGGATTGGGGTTGCATGAACCCAGTCAGGATGTAGAAGGGAGTGCGTGGCCTAAAAGGATTGGGAACCGTTACTGTACTCCAATATTTTCTCCGTGGAGAATACAAGCATGCTAGTCTAAACTGGGGTAGAATTCCAGGGAGGAGTAGGTGAAGTACAGTGACATAATGAGGCATAGATGACAATTTATAGATCTGTGCTCTAGCAAGCATACAGAAGTGTCTACTCTAAATTGTCTAAATTCTTACTTCTATCTAGGATCCATAGACCAAGACAGGCTGTTAGTTGCAGAGCCATGCATCAAATCATGCAGTCAACCACTGTGGGAGAGCGGAGAGCACGTTTGTCCTTCAATCCGATAATTGGCAATTCAATCACCGGCTCTGGCAATCCGCGTGGCAAGACACTCAACCCCGACATTGCTCCCATGTCTTAGCACTTTTACTCCACTAAAAGAGATTCTATAAGATGACTATAATTGTGTTCACCTTGTATTCTACACTACCAGCCATTATATTTATACATTCAGCAGTACAGTTATTTTTGTGTAATTTGGCACTAACAACATTTCAATCAGTTTGAATAAATTTATTTTATAGACTTACATTCCTGTGCCATTTTGTGACAATACACCGCACTTCACTGTAATTGTAGCTGGAACTGGAAAAAACACATCACTTATTCTCATCTGGTAATTGAAAGAAACTCTCTCAACATCTTGCTACCAGTTGTCAATGAAGGCAGGCTGTGTGGCTAAAGTTTCCAACAACTAAATATTCCTCCAAGTTTCCATTGCCTCCAAACACTGTCTCTAGTGGTCGGTTATTCAAAGTCTATGATACAGTGATCTATGAGGCTAGTCAGATAGGTGACATTATTAGTGATTAACATTGTATTTTATATCTATGACACAGCAATCATTACGGCCACAGTTGGATAAATCATTTCAAGAAGTCTCTCCTGATTGAAATATATATGATGAGAAGGGAAGTGTCAGTGTGAGAGGATGTGAAGAAAGACACAAAAAAATGGCACTTTTATTCTACTTGGGAGAATGGAGCAGTTGTACGTCTGCTCATTAATACACTCAATGCAGCTACTAGTAGATGCCGGCAAGGATTTTCTGGCAATGTATAATAAACATTAGGCCAGTAGCTCCACTATGTCGTTGCTCGGGTCCTAATAGTAATAAACATTATAAGAATATAGGTCCTCCGCTCCCACTACGTTGCTGTTTGAGCCCTAATATTTAAAATGTTAGTCCTGATGTGCAGACGTCATCTTGCATGGTAACTTGCAATGCTAGAGAAGATAGAGAGAAGAATAGGGAAGATATAAGTACAGTCCATTTACAGCTGGTTTTGTGTGAGAATTTACAATGGAAGTTTCAAAATATAAAACTATTAGAAATGGAACAGCAGGACTCTTATGGTCTTTATGGACTAGAGGGGAAATTCTGGTCTATTTCTGCTAGCAGGAAGTGTAAAAAGTCATGTTTTCTCTCTTCATAGCTGTAGCATCCTCTTCAAGTCAGTGAAAATGTTTTCCTTTGGTGTATCCTCAGACTTGCGGCGAATGACAGCAGGATTCATGGGCATGGCAGTGGCCATTATCCTGTTCGGTTGGCTCATTGGCGTGCTCGGCTGCTGCTGGGACAGAGGTCTCATGCAGTATGTGGCAGGCCTTCTCTTCCTCATGGGAGGTGAGTCACACATACACACACGGATATGTATGCTACATGCGTTTTGCACATTGTCTGGGTTTTGGTAATCAATCAGAAATCACTGTTTAATTGATCACGGCCTCCAAATTGGGGCCAAGAAGACTTTTTCCCTCTTGATCTCTTGGTTCTCCACTGGTGTGGGCTTTAGCTAGAGTCAATATCACTACTGGCAGCATGAGGGAATTTCTTAACCCCGCAGCTGTTGCACATATTGTCCAACTCGAAATGCTATAATACATAACATCACATCTTTGTTTATGAAATTGCTTAAGTTACGAGCTGTTGATAACCAATGTTGTTTTTAAAAACACATGCAGCCCCTGACCCAGACTCTCACCTGAACCCCTCCTGGGTCCATAAACATCAATGTACCAACACAAATTCATAAGAAATACACAACGACTAGCTCAGATTACCGGGAACTGATGCACCGTTAATATAGAAGCAGATTCCGCCTCCCCTCATTTTCAGTGCCATTATGCGGTCTGTGCGAAATACCGTATTTTCGGCACTATAAAGGCTGGCGCATGCTTCTGCGTCGTTGCGTCGACGCACACGTTTCAATTCATGCTTCTAAAAAGGCTTGCGTGTGTTGCAGAGCAATTCACCGGCAGAACAACAGGCGGAGTAACGTGTTTAGAGAGTCACGTCTATTTATTTATTTGTTTATTTATTTATCATAGACTTTATTGCCCCATGCATCGCCACTGCTGCTTTTCATCGCGGACACATTTGTCCCGTATTTTCCTCCACAACTTGCACCTCTCGACCGGCAAACTGGCGTTTGCGGCGATATCCCTCAATGAATCCAACCCGCTTCTACAACCCGCCAATGGCGGCTTGTATAAGCCGCCATATTTACGCATTTCTTCCGACAAAAGTTCTTCAATCTGATCCGTTCTCTCGTAAACATTCTTTGTTTCAATAATGGCGGTATCGGGCTATGAAAGCGGAAATGTGAGACTCCGTAAAGGATGTACTTAGCAGACCAATCGCAGCCTTGTGCGCTGCGGGAGGCTTGCGCAAGCCTAGAAAAATGGCTCGACACATGCAAGGACGCAAGGAAGTGTGAAAAGGCACGCAAGGAGGTGTGAAAAGGCACGCAAGGGACACGCAAGGGGGTCTTGCGTCTGCGTCGCTCTGAAAACGCAGAAGCATAAACTAGGTTTAAGGCGCACCGGATTATAAGGCGCACCTTCTATGAATGACCTATTTTAGAACATTTTTCATATATAGGGCGGATCGGATTATGAGGCGCATAAGATACTGCAGTCAAACGTTTGGCGTCGGGGTGGATGGGTGGGATGCGGGGAGGTGGAGACGGTGCTTTCAGGGTCCGATCAACGCTGTGAGGTGCGTCCGCTCCCGCCGCCCCCCTCGCCATCCACGCCTTAAATCTTCGGCTGCTCTCCAGCCACGCCGCCTGCCAAGGGCCCCTTTTAGAATAACTTATTTTCCCCGTTAAGATGGTTCAGCTACTGTAAAGAAAAGGGCACAGTCTCTCGCTCTTTAATGTCATTAAGTGCTCGGCGAGAACGACCGCTTTGTCTCTCCGACGCGCCCTGAAACAGGGCTCCATATCTCACGTGCTTCAGCGCCGCTCAGCATCTCGCCGTCGTAGACCTAGCTTTGGCATGTTTGGCGCCTTGCGCGCCGTGTACAACCAGTATGGATCAACCGATTAACCAATTGATCCATATATAAGGCGCTCCGGATTATAAGGCGCACTGTCGTTTTTTGAGAAAATTAAAGGCTTTAAAGTGCGCCTTATAGTGCGGAAAATCCGATAGTTGGAAGATGGGCAGATGTAGCGTGATATGTTGGAAAATCAGCTACGGGTCACGCACTCATCTACACACATCGCGCATGATCACAACATAATATCACCTCTCTGACACTGTCACTGTTCTGCTCCACACCCTCCCCACTCTATTTTTTTGTCACTCCCACCTCGTCAGTCGAAACGGCCTTCACCTGTTCACACACCTGCCTCTTATAACTAATCAAATCCCTATTTAGTCTCCTGCCTCACACACGGTGCCAGATTGGTCTTCCATGTCTATGCTAGACTCTCCAGCACTCGGTTTCAGACGGATCTCGTGTTGCCGACCCTGCCTGTCCCCGTTTAGCCTGCCAGCCCTTTGTTTTACAGTTACCCTGCCAGCCCTTTGTTTTACAGTTACCCTGCATGTGGTTTTTGGAGTTTAGAATAAAAGGTCAAAAGATCCCTAGGGTCATGTGAGTACATTTGGGTCCACACATGTAAACCCCTTCACAAGAGGAGACCTTCATTGACCTCCTAAACTCAATAAAATTTTAATAAACCATTATTCTTCTCTTGAACAACTTTTTACAGATTGACATACATGTATGTCATTCAGTCGGTTACCAATACTGTCACAAAGTGTATCGTGTCTCCAAGCTAGACTACTGCAGCTAGCTTCGTGGCAGCTCATGAGACAGTTGGAAAACGAGACACTTGGCGTGGACAGCCGCTTACAGATGGTGAATACATGAAAGAATCTGTAATGTCCCGACAATCTCATTGTGTGTGTGTGTGTGTGTGTGTGTGTGTGTGTGTGTTCCCTGATTGCACTCATCACACTTACCTGCCCGGTCCACACAGCTGCCTCAAATTGTCTCATCCCCCCCACTCATATGTGTGCTTGTCGTGTCTCCCTTGCGGATCCCCCTGTTAATTAGTTGGAATGCTTTAAGCATTCCAAGTATTGTTCTTCGAATCTTTATTATTGGAATACATTAAGCATTCCAAGTATTGTTCTTCGAATCTTTATTTCTTCATCTTTTTATTTTTTGGAATGCATTAAGAATTCCAAGTATTGTTCTTTGAATCTTTATTTCTTCATCCTATTCTTCTTCTTCTATTTCTTCCGCGCCCCCTTTCAACTCCTTCACATTTTCAGCTATTTAAACCGTTCAAATATTAAAATATTCAGCTCCTTTCTGGCTTTAGGGCTATGGCTTTTCAGCTTTCTACCTCTTAAGCTTGAATTTATATAAATCAATAATCATTAATATTTTAACATGGTTTTCCAATGGAGATCGTTTTCAAATCCTCTTAAACTACTTCAACTTTCAGATTTTTCAGCTCCGCCAATCTTTCAGCTACAGACACCATTTAAACTTTCAAATGTTGACGCAAGTCTCAACTATTTCAAGAAAATGATTATATTATGTATTATTATATTAAATTATTATTATTATTTTTCACTAGTTCTTCGCTCCGTTTCTGACTTTTACATGAGTGTGTATTGCGTCTGCTAGAGGGGGACCTCGAGGGCTAGAGTGTGGGGCAGCGTCAGAATCTGGTTTAAAAAATATGGAACTTCTGTCCTTGCAGCCAAAGTATACACTCTTGAGGCTTCATTTCTTCAGATTGTATTAATGTGTTCATAGAATCCCAGAGTTCTTTAGTTTTGGCTTAAGGAGTGTTAGAGTGACACAACCTCTGCCAAAAGCCCCATAGGCTCCAATACAAATCGGCCGACATATTTCTCAAAAAATCCAGAAGGTACATGTTTTGTCAACTGCGATAGGAGCCGTATTTATTACTGGACAGACATAAAAACGCATCCATGCGTTCGGTAGAGTCTTGGGTCTCGTAAAAACGCCGTATTTTTTAGATAGCTGACATAGTGTTGCGCTGGTAGATATTTGTTTGAGGTGTGGATTCTGTGTAACTCGCTGTCCTGTGTCTGCCCTTTGCAGCAGCTCATTAATGAGCCCAGGTGCGCCGTTGCCGTGGTTACTCGCACACACACTGCAGTATCTCTGTCTGTGACTCACAGCTGCTCCTATGACCTGATTGGTGGAGTCACATGACACAGCTATGCTTTCTGTCAACAGACCAATATGATAAAGACACTAGCCCCCCCCTCCCCCCTCCACCCTGACCGCTTCTCACTGTTAATCACTCACTCAGTCAGTCTGTCTGTCTATTTCTCCTCCTCTCTCTCTCTCCCTCTATCTCTTCCTCACCACCCCTCCCTTCCTCACCCTCCCTCCCTCTACACCCACCCCACCCAGTCCAATAATTACAAAATAAAAGCCCCATGGAGGGAATTTTTACTGTAATGTTTGTGATGAGGCGTATTAATTAAAAACTTTTTAGTTTGAATAATAAACATTCTGTCTCCCAACCCCCCCTCACCCAATTCCATCATTACAAAATAAAAGCCTCAATGATAATCTGTACCTTAACCATGAAGCTCAGAATGAAGCGGTTTCGTTGAAATACGTATTGCTCTTTCAAATACTACTACAACCACTAAGCATGTTACTAGTACTTCTAGTAGTACTACAACTGATACTTCTACTACCATACTACTAGTAGTTCTACTGCTATTAATACTACAACTACTACTATTGTTACTACAAATACTACTATGGCTAATAGTATTAGTATTACAGCTGTTTCTACTGCTATTGATACTAAACCTACTATTACTGCTTCTACTGCTAGTACTACTAATACCACAATTACAACTATAACTAATACTACTACTAATATTACTCTAAACAATTTTAAACCTAGTCATCTCAGATTTTGTTATTTCTGTACTTTTTAAAATTCATTTAAGCTCTTGCAACTTATTTTTTAGAAAATCTATTGAAATTCAGCTTCCCCACTTCCTGTATTTTCAGCAGTTCTTTAAAATAATTTCAGCTTTTCCTATGCCTGTATTAACAGCAATGTTTTAATATTCATTTCGGTATTTTTTTTTTGCAATATTTCACATTCATTTCAGCTGTTTTCATTTCTGCTTGTTCAGTAAATCTATTGAAATTTCTTTCAGCTTCTCCCATTTCTATATTTTCAGCAATTTCAAATTAATTTCAGCTTTTATAATATCTGTAATTTCAGCAAATGTATTAAAATTCCCTTCAAATTTCTGTAATTTCAGCTATTTTTAAAAATTCATTTCAGCTTTCAGCTTTTTGCATTCCAATGCATTTTCAGCAGGAAATGCATTTCCTAGTTAATTAATGACTTTGCCTTTTTGTGTGTTTTTCGCTTGCTTGTGGTTGGAGTAGCTTTAAGTTTTTGATTCATGACCTTTAGTGTCCTTGCCATTACATTACATGTATACAGGTCATTTAGCCGACGCTTTTATCCAAAGCGACATACATTACATTTTCAACCCATGGCTTTTACATTTTGCCCGGGGAGCAATTAGGGGTTAGGTGTCTTGCTCAGGGACACTTCGACATGGGGCAGCCAGGACTCGAACCACCAACCTTTTGGTTCCCAGCGTACCCTCTCTACCCCTGCGCCACAACGACCCGTAGGTTGATCCTACGGCCTTGCCCTGGCTGTACCATTGATAGAACCGTTCAATGAAATATTCAAGCATCTATTCCTTGACGTTCATGGTCAGGGGTTCAAAAAATATGGTGAGGACAGAAGGCCTGCTGAGTTCTGTGATTAATTAACCTTAATGTAGACTTTCAATATAAAACATTCTAAGTAGTGATATTAAACAGCTTTTGCGGCTCCATAAAAAATGTTTTCGGTGGAAAATGTCTAGTTCCCGAGCTCTGGTCTCTTGCAACACTATTTACCCAACCGTCTCCCTTTGTATCTGCTGACGGTCCTTTTGCTTTCTACTACCGAGGTCAATACCGATATAAATGGCTCAGGCTAGCTCCAGTGATAAAGGAAAACTTTGCGTTTTTTTGTTTTCTATTTCAATAATAGTAATGCATAAGCTGTTCTGGCATTAGGGAGGGCCTTCCTATATTTATAATACTATCTTGACTCACTGTGACAGGATATTGTGCTCTACCACATTGGTAGAGCACAATATCCTTAAGTTTTTGTTATTGAATTTGCAGGTTTTAAGATTATCTCATGTACAATACTCCCTATTGCATTATCTTCCTTTTGAATAGATATTAGAATGTGCTTGCAAGGCAAGATGTGAACAGGCACTGGATGATGAGAAAGTGTCAGGGTTCTGTCAATTTTGTATTGCAGGAATTTGTCTTATTTATTATCCGGTTCTGTCTTTTCAGGAACTTTCTGCATAATCTCGCTCTGCACCTGTGTTGCCGGCATCAACTTTGAGCTTTCACGTTACCCTCGTGACCTATATGGCCTAACTGACGACATTGGCCACGGCTATGGCTCGTCCATGTTCTGCGCCTGGGGAGGCCTCGGCCTCACCCTCATCGCTGGATTCTTCTGCACCCTGGCTCCCTCAGTCCAGCCGATACCCCAATCCACTTGCTCCAAACCGCGATCGGAGAACGGCACTATCTGCTAAAGCTGACAACTGAAGACTGAACCACAGATTGGTCGCAAACAAACTGAAAAACTATTCCTTGTTTCCTTCCTTCCACTCGTCTCTAAAATTAAATGAATCTCCAGTCTCTTCTGAATACAGATTCTTTTTTTATTTGTGTGTTTAAAATGGATGTCCTGACAATATGCTATAATGAAGAAAAACTGAAGAACTAAAAAAAAATATCCTCAGAAATGTGGCAGTTGTTTGTTTTTATGGAGCAGTTACTGAAAAGGCCCTTGACCAAGAAAGATTACGAGGACACTGAAAGACAACGTACAAAGACTAAAAATTGCTTCTATTAAGGGGTCTACTGTGATTTTGGTGAACTCCATGGATCAGCAGTTTTGCACGGGTGTCAGATTGCTATGATTGTGTTTCTTGCTGACTTGGTGTCTTTGAGCATCATGTGTTCATAAGAGAATGGACCATATGTAAAACCATATAATTTACTTCGTTCGGATCATAATTTGTGGCCATCTATTAACTTTCAATAATCCAGCGCTTCAGTGAGGGACATGCAGGAAGTGAGGAGATCCATGATTTGCAGTGTTTTGTACATTGATGTACAGAATATTCCATAGAAGTGACAAACCGGAACTTTTCTGTTGAACCAGTTTCATTCTGGTGCATTTCCTTCTGTCCAATGATCCCATCTGCCTTTTAACATTTTCTATATTGATTCCTCTTTCATTCAAAGTGTGTATTTCCTTTTTACCTTACATTTTACGTTAAATAATTTCCATCTGAGTGTTTCCATCCATTCCGGTCATTGAGGTAAATGTGTGAGTGTTGAAGGGCTGTTTTGCAGAAAAACAAGACTATTATTACCCAGTGAAACCCTGTCTTGTGGATGTATAAATGCAGTAGCTTTGATTAATTGAACAATTGAAGAGCAGTGGTATCCAGTTCAATACACCTTTTTTCACACGGCAAAAAGAATAGTTTACACATTAGATGTACATTAGCATAATATTGAATATTTTGATGTTCCCAGGATCAAAACACTGCAGCTAGTTTTACGGGTTTTTAAAAGCACACATACATACATCCAGTCATCACACTACCGAATAAAAAAGCAAACAGTGAAAGGTAGTGTGTCTACAGTCAATGTTTTCCTCAATCTGTTGAAAATAAAAAATAATCCAAAAGAAAAACTTCAGCTGCAATCTGTACGAGAATAATGCGTGCTACATACAATTTGGTTCCTTTTTTCTGCAAAGATATAAGTTGCTTTTCTTTCTGGATGTGTTACCTGTGGATGTATATATTCAGTATTAGATTGTGGACTATCAACCTTTTTTTGGACCTGGGCACTAGCAATCAGGTCAGCAGTAGTCATTGCAAAGCTCTCGCAATATGGTTATGATCTCAACTATTGATAGGTTGATTGATTGGTAGTCAAGATAACAATGATATTATTATTTATAAAAACAAAGACTCAGTTACATCTCCTTACCTGCTTGTCTCTTGTTATTGTTAGTGGCAATGCCCGAATTGCCTCTCCCTGGCTCCAATCTCTTATTCGCACATGGTGACTTCCAGTTTGGAAACTTGAAAAAAAAAATTGAGATAATAATGAAGTCATAATCAATAGTTTTAAAGCCCTTTGCTGAGATAGTATATCTGGTAGCCTAAACTAAAGATGACCATCACGACATACAGAGAGAGTGGAGTTGACAAGATTAATATACTTTATGATAAAGTTGGACTGTTAAATAATTAAAGTAAGCTGGAAAAAAATCCTCACACTTATGATTATAAATTGTCAAGGATTTCTTTTTAAAGGATACTTTTTTAGTAGTAGTTGAGTAGTTTTAGGTGGGAAAAGAGGATTTAATGGGGATTAAGTAAAAATGATCTATAAATAAACGTTAAGTAAAATAAGTCATATTCGGTGTTACATTATCAATATATCCATTTTCTGGGTAAAGGCTGGAGGGAATATTCTATGTCACTATCCCAAGCAAGACCGGTACCGGTCCGTGGGCCGTTTGGGGCCGCACCACAAAAAGCTTATATATATATTTTTTTCTGAAAAATGTTTTATTTTGAAAATTGACCGGATTTTCTCCAAATTATGTGCGCTCGTCCCTCTAACATATTCCCCACGCGTCACCAGGCGTTTTTCTTGTCCTTTCCTGGCAATGTCGCCGACCAGCGAACACAGAGCGACTACTACATACCCCTACATACACAACTCCATCTACGTTTGTTTCGTGATCTCGCTACCCATCTTGGTAGCGGTAAAAACTGTGCGATCTCCCCGTCGCCCATGCATCATTACACGTGTCAATTGCACCTTTGCCCCCTTATGTTGACTCTCTGTCACAACTAGAAAATGCATTTCCTGCTGAAAATGCTTTGGAATGCAAAAAGCTGAAAGCTGAAATTAACTTTTTAAAATAGCTGAAAATACAGAAAGTTGAAGGGAATTTGAATACATTTGCTGAAATTACAGATATTAGAAAAGCTAAAGTATTTCAACGAAACCGCTTCATTCTGAGCTTCATGGTTAAGGTACAGATAATCATTGAGGCTTTTATTTTGCAATGATGGAATTGGGTGAGGGGGGGTTGGGAGACAGAATGTCTGTTATTCAAACTAAGAAGTTTTTAATTAATAGGCCTCATCACAAACATTACAGTAAGAATTCCCTCCATGGGGCGTTTATTTTATTGGATTGGGTGGGGGGTGTAGATAGAGAGAGGGAGGGTGAGAGGGTGAGGAAGGGAGGGGTGGTGAGGAAAAGATAGAGGGAGAGAGAGGAGGAGAAATAGACAGACAGAGCTGCTGCAAAGGGCAGAGACAGGACAGCGAGATACACAGAATCCACACCTCAAACAAATGGCCACCAGCGCAAAACTATAGCAGCTATCTAAAAAATACGACGTTTTTACGAGACCCAAGACTCGCATAGATGCGTTTTTTATGTTAGTCCGGTAATAAATACGGCTCCTGTCACAGTTTACAAAACGTGTACCTTCTGGATTTTTTGAACGGTTTTAATAGCTGAAAATGTGTTGAAAGGTGGCACGGAAGAAATAGAAGAAAAATAATAATAAGTTGAATAAAGATTCGAAGAACAATAGTTGGAATGCTTAATGCATTAAGCAAAATAAATAAATATTACAAATGGCTCCTACAACCATGTACATACAATACGCTATGTAGCCATACCCAGACATGAAATATACATCCGGATAGTTTATAAAGGTACCTTCGTTGACATCAGTCACACTTAAATAAAATATTTACCTTAACAGACAATCCGTTGAACTTGAAGATCTAAAGACTGAACTTTTTGATTCCTGCAGGGAGTATTTTAAATATAAAATTACTCCACTATTAAATATTTTGTTAGAAATGATGTTCAATCTTTTATTGGCTCTATCAAATACAAATGGCAAGATACTCAAAAGCAAAATCCATCTGCAAACCGCTTATCCTGCACAGTCTATCCCAGCCAACTTCGAGACATACAACCATTCACACACCTACGGGCAATTTAGAGTTACCAATCAATCTGATCCCCAGGGTCTTTGGACTTTGTTACTGTACTTAAGAAATTTTGGGTATCTACACTTCAGTGGAGTATTTCGTTTTCAGACGACTTTTTACTTCTGTTCCTTACAATTTCACGCAAATATCTGTACTTTTAAAAATAGCCTTGTTACTTCTGGCTTGTCGTCGTTCAAAAACTCACGCACACAAAAAACCTATCCACATAATTGCGGGGATAGAGTGAATTAGATTGTGATTGGATGAGAAGTATACACATTTAACATCCAGACACCCTATTGATTTTCTCTTGGTTTTCTCTCTTTCTCGATGCGCTTGCAGATCAGAGTGATGCCGGGTGCGAAAAGTGGTCGGTGGGAAGTTGGTATTTAGCGACAAGGACCTTCCTCCTCCTCCTGCAGATTCCATGTAACGTTAAATGAGTATCTTCATGACCATGGGTTTCCCGTAGAGGTTTTTTTCTAACTTTATTGAGAGTCTGGCACAACACAGCGAAGCAAAGTAGCGCAGCGTCTTAAATAAAGTTATGTGTGTCTTAATGTGGCTTTATAAATGAACACAAAGGGATTATGTATTTGCTCATAAAGCCTGATAAAATGGGTAATTTGGCCAATGTTTTGATAACCGACCGCTGCCAGTTCAGTGCTTCCCCACCATTTTAACAGTGGTGCGCCCCCCCCCATGACGTAGTAAACCTGGGGGAGACACTGCAGACTACCTAATCAATAGGAACAACGTGTGTGTACGTCCTCTGACTTATGTCATTAAGCCGTCACTGGAAAATAGGTTATGGTTTATCTGTTTAAGTTATATAGATACATTTGTCCCTCTGTTGTTTCAGCGTTGCCTCTCTGAATATCGCCATGTTTCCATCATGCGAACGGCAGGTCACGTGATCTGAAGGCGCCTTCTGATAATATTGTTTAGGAGGACTGACATGTTCTGTGAGCAAGGTTACACATTAAGAGTTTGTCCTTAATGGAATTTTTTCTCTTACATTACTTTTACTTTTATACTTAAGTAGTTTTGAAACCACTACTTTTATACTTTTACTACTTCATACTTCAACTTCTACAGAAGTCTTTTTAAACCCTAGTATCGGTACTTCTACTTGAGTAATGAATGTGAATACTATTGACACCTCTGGGGACCACTGTGGTAATACACACACACTGTTTGATTCTTTAGTGTTTTCTTGTTTGTTGTTGACATATCCGGTACTCTAGTGCGCTTGCAGAAGTTATATGGGAGTTAACGTGTACTGTAAACGGGCGCTCATGGGACGATATTAAAGAACCAGCCAGCGAACAACGAAGCCTCCCTCGCATTCATTTACATGGTGTCAGAAGTATAAGCGGAGTCGGCGTGCAAAGACCGGGAGAGAAAGCTGAGACGTATATCAGAGCCTTGTACAAGCTAGCGGAGCATTGTGAATTTGGCGCGAGCAGAGATGAAAATATCCGCGACTGGATCGTCGTCGGTGTACTCGACAAAAACATCTCACAGAAGTTGCAGCTGACGAAGGACCTGACGCTAGCGCTGACCATAGAGACGGTCAGGCAGTCAGAGGAGGTTGCTTCGCAAGTCAGCATGCAGGGAGAGATATCGGGATTGATACAGGAAGTTGAGCGCGGCAAATACCCCCACCATTACGGTAAGCCAAAGGAGGGAAATAAAGGACAATGTGGACAGTGTGGGAAAGTGGGGCACAGTAGAGATGAAAATTGCCCAGCCAGAAAGTCTTCATGCAATACATGCAACAAGGTTGGACATTGGAGCAGAGTGTGCAGGAGTAGAAGGGCAGTGAGTGAGGTGACAGAGCAAGCAGAGCAACAGCAATCATACTTTCTTGGGGCTGTGAGTAAAGCAGATGGGTCACCAGAGCAATGGGCTGTCGAGTTGCTGGTGGGCTCTACACCAGTTGACTTCAAAATTGACACAGGGGCGGATGTTAGCAACATCTGTGAAGAGACCTATCATTCACTCACCTCCAAAAGACCGCTGGAGCCGGCAGATATGCCATTAGACAGCCCAGGCGGCGAGCTGCAGTGCATTGGTCAGGTCCAGAGCACTGTGACCTCCAAAGGAAAGACTCACCCACTCACAGCATACGTCGTTCGGGGTCGTACTGTAAACAACCTTCTCAGCAGGCCGTTGTCTGTGGAAATGAATCTGGTGAAGAGAATCAATGAAACGGTGTGTGACAGAGGACATCCACAGACATATGGCGAGCATGAGACATTAAAAAAAGAACCTGTGAGAATACTGCTGAAGGACAATGCTCAGCCGTATGCTGTGCACACAGCACGACGCGTACCCCTCCCCATGCTGCAAAAGGTGAAGGAGGAGCTCCAGAGGATGGAAAAGAATGGCATCATCGAGAGGGTGACAGAGCCTAGAGACTGGTGTGCACCCATGGTACCAGTCTTGAAGAAGAGTACAGGTAACGCTCGCATCTGTGTTGATCTCAAGAGACTGAATGAAGCTGTGAAACGAGAACGGTATCTCCTGCCAACTACTGATGAGATTACAGCAAAGCTGAGTGGAGCCACTGTCTTCTCTTCGCTTGATGCCGCCAGAGGGTTTTTCCAGATACCATTGCATCCTGACAGCTGTAAGTTCACAACCTTCATTACGCCATTTGGTAGATTCAATTTTAAGAGGCTACCGTTCGGGATAACGAGCGCACCAGAAATCTTCCAGAGGAAGATGATGGAGACCCTCCAGGGGCTAGAGGGTGTTGAGATCTTCATGGACGACATCCTGGTCTACGGGGCCACAGAGAAGGAGCATGACTGTCGCCTGGAGAAGGTAATGCAGCGCATAGAGGCAGCTGGTCTCAAGCTTAATCGTGTGAAGTGTTCCATCAGGCGGAGTCAGCTGCGGTTCCTCGGGCACCTTATTTAACAGTCCGGGATCCGACCTGAACCCGACATAGTGGAAGCTATTCAGCAGCTACCACCACCAGCAGACGTGCAAGAACTGAGAGGGATACTGGGAATGGTGAACTACCTCGGGAGATACATACCCAAACTCTCAACGGTGGGACAGCCACTGTACGAGCTCCTGAAAGACAAGAATACATGGACATGGAGCCATGCACAGCAAACTATAACTTGAGCAAGCCCACAACGGTGTCAGCGGATGCAAGCAGTTATGGATTGGGGGGTGTACTCCTACAGCTCCACGGGGTGCAGTGGAAACCGGTGGCATACTGCTCCAGACGCCTCACTGAAGCGGAAATACGCTACGCCCAAATAGAGAAAGAAGGTTTGGCTGCTGTGTGGGCGTGCGAGCAGTTCGACAGATATCTCAATGGGCTAGAGCAGTTCAAGCTAATCACTGACCACAAGCCGCTAGTGCCTCTCATCAACAGCCGCAGCCTGGACAATGTACCTATACGATGTCAGCGTCTTCTCATGAGGCTCATGAGATTCAACCCAGTGGCAGAGTACGCCCCAGGTAAAACTCTGGTTGTAGCGGACACCCAGTCACGCAGTCCCCTGGCAGGCACGTGCACAGAGACGGACACGCACAGTGAGGTCGCATGCTATGTGGCTAGTGTGGTAGAGGGGATTCCGGCGTCCACAAGAAAATTGGATGAAATCAGGATGGTGACGATGGCCGACGCGGAACTGCAGTCAGTTGTTAGGCTCATAAAGGATGGATGGCCTGAACACATTAGCAACGTCCCCATGGTCGCGAGAGAGTACGTCCAGGTAAAATCAGAGCTGTCGGAACACAAAGGCCTTGTCCTCAGAGGTAACAGGATTGTGGTGCCTAGGTCGCTGAGAGGTGAGATCCTCCAGAAGATCCATGAAGGTCACCAGGGTCTAATCAAGTGTAGAGAGAGAGCGTGCTCTTCTGTGTGGTGGGCCGGAGTCTCCACGGAGATAAATGAACTTGTCACGTCCTTTCAGGTGTGCTGTGAACTAAAAAGGACACAACAAAAGGAACCTCTCATCACCACACCGCTTCCGGAGCGACCATGGAAGAGGATAGCAATGGACCTCTGTGAGTACAATCACCATAACTACCTAGTAATCTCAGATTACTACCACAGGTTTCTAGAGATACTACAGCTTCCCTTTACAACAAGTGCACAAGTTATTTTGAGATTGAAAGCAGTATTCGCCAGGTTCGGCATCCCAGATGAGGTGGTGAGCGATAATGGACCTCAATTTTCGAGTGCAGAGTTCAAGGAGTGCGCAAGACAACTCGATTTCAAGCACTGCACATCCAGCCCACACCACCCACAGGGAAATGGGCACGCAGAGAGAGCCGTACAGATGGCAAAGAAAATTCTCAAGCAAGCGGACCCTCTGATGGCACTGATGAGCTATAGGTCCACTCCCTGCTCCACCACAGGCTTCAGTCCAGCCGAGCTGTTGATGGGGAGGAAAATCAGAACCACACTCCCTACTCTAGAGAAAAACCTCCTGCCCAAATGGCTCAGCAGGACAGCTGTGAAGGAGAGGGACGACAGGGAAAAGGCTAAACATGCTCACTATTACAACCGTCGTCATGGAGTCAGGCCGCTACCTGCCCTGCATCCAGGAGATGTTGTGTCTTCCAAGTTGGACCATGAACACTCATTGTCTCTGCCAGCGATAATCTCAAGCGAGAGCACCACCCCAAGGTCCTTTGTCATCAAGACACAGCATGGAGCGGAGCTGCGGCGGAATCGCCGCCACCTCCAGCCAGTGCCGGTTCCCCAGCCCGTCCCGGCAGCACATGGGGAGGTCTCAGGGACAAACATTACATTACATTACATGTCATTTAGCTGACGCTTTTATCCAAAGCGACGTACAATAAGTGCATTCAACCATAGGGTACAAACTCAGGAGAACAAGAAACAAGAAAGTGCAATTTCCTCAAATAAGCCAATTTACAATTTGCTATAGATGAGTGACGTTACAAGTACAATTTAAGTGCTACAATTTGTTAGTCTTTAGTCGAGGTAGAGTCTGAAGAGGTGTGTCTTTAGTTTGCGGCGGAAGATGTGAAGGCTCTCTGCGGTCCTGGTGTCTTCAGAGAGCTCGTTCCACCATTTCGGCGCAAGGACAGCGAAGAGTCGAGACCTAGTCGAGTGTTTTGCTCTCAGTGAGGGAGGGACGAGTAGTTTTGCAGATGCAGAGCGGAGAGTGCGGGTTGGGATGTAGGGTTTGACCATGTCCTGGATGTAAGCTGGACCCGATCCATTCACAGCATGGTACGTGAGCACCAATGTTTTGAACTGGATGCGGGCGGCCACCGGTAGCCAGTGAAGAGAGCGGAGGAGTGGAGTAGTGTGGGAGAATTTCGGAAGGTTGAAGACCAGTCGAGCTGCTGCATTCTGAATGAGCTGCAGAGGTCGAATGGCGGTGGCAGGGAGACCTGCCAGGAGGGAGTTGCAGTAGTCCAGGCGGGAGATGACAAGAGCCTGAATCAGTACCTGCGCTGCCTTCTGAGTGAGAAGGGGACGTATTCTCCTGATATTGTAGAGCGTGTATCTACAGGATCGCGTTGTCGCGGCAATGTTGGGAGTCAGGGAGAGTTGGCTGTCGAGTGTGACGCCGAGGTTCTTAGCGGTCGAGGTGGGCGTTAGTACGGAGTTCCCAAATTTGACTGTCAGGTCCTGGGTAAGCGAATCTTTTCCGGGAAAGAGAAGTAGTTCAGTCTTGTCGGGGTTGATTTTCAGATGGTGGGCGGACATCCACTGAGAGATGTCAGTTAGACAGGCAGAGATCCGAGCCGCCACCTGGGTGTCCGAGTGAGGGAAGGAGAGAATTAGTTGGGTGTCATCGGCATAGCTGTGGTAAGAGAAGCCATGCAAGCGAATGACAGCGCCAAGAGAGTTTGTGTAAAGCGAAAACAGGAGGGGACCCAGCACGGAACCCTGAGGAACTCCAGTAGTAAGAGGACAAGGTTCCGACACAGATCCTCGCCAGGTTACCCGGTAGGTGCGACCATCGAGGTAGGACGAGAGAAGGGAGAGAGCAGAGCCTGTGACACCAAGTTCCTGAAGGGAGGAAATAAGGATCTGGTGGTTGACCGTGTCAAATGCAGCAGAGAGGTCCAGAAGGATGAGGACAGAGGAGAGAGAGGCGGCTCTAGCAGTGTGGAGTTGCTCAGAGACAGCAAGGAGAGCAGTCTCTGTGGAGTGGCCTGCCTTGAAACCTGACTGGTGGGGGTCAAGGAGGTTGTTACAGTGGAGATAAGAGGAGAGTTGATTAAAGATAGCACGTTCAAGGGTTTTGGACAAAAAGGGAAGAAGAGAGACCGGTCTGTAGTTGTTTTCTTCAGAAGGGTTGAGGGTGGGTTTCTTCAGGAGAGGGTTGACTCTTGCCTCCTTCAGAGAATTGGGAAAACAGCCAGATATCAGAGCGTTGTTGATGAGACAGGTGAGGAACGGAAGAAGGTCAGGTGCAATAGATTGTAGAAGATGTGACGGAATGGGGTCAAGAGGGCAGGTGGTCGGACGGGCAGAGGTTACTAGGGTAAGAATTTGGTTAGGAGAGAGGGCGGTGAAAGAGGAAAGTGAGGGCAAAAGAGGTGAGGTCGGTGGGACGCGAGAAGTAGGAGGTGGGTTTGAGAAGGAGGAGCGTATGTCAGCTATTTTCTTGGTGAAGTAGTTGACAAAGTCTCCCGGAAGAAGGGTGGAGGGGGGAGGAGGGGTAGGGGGTTCGAGGAGATTGGAGAAGATCGAGAAGAGTTTTTTGGGGTTAGAGAATGAGGATTCGATTTTGGATTGGTAGAAAGAGCTTTTGGCAGCAGAGATAGAAGCAGAAAACGAGGAGAGGAGAGATTGAAATTCGAGCAGGTCCTCAGGTCGTTTATATTTACGTAATTTCCTTTCCGACGCTCGCATGGTGGCTCTCATGGCACGGACCGGTTGAGACAGCCACGGAGCCGGAGGGGATTTGCCAGTCCGTCGTGTCGTAAGAGGGCAGAGAGAGTCTAGAGAGGAGGAAAGAGTTGAGAGGAGAGACTCTGCAGCAGCGTTTGGATGCAAGAGTGAGAAGGAGTCAGTTGAAGGGAGAGCTGATAGAACAGAGGATGCCAGCGAGGAGGGAGAGAGGGAGCGAATATTGCGACGAGCCGGTACAGAGTTAGTCAATGAGGGAGGTTTGTTAGTTATAGAGAGTGGAAGGGAGTAAGAGATGAAGAAGTGATCAGACACATGAAGTGGAGTTACAGAGAGGTTAGTGGTAGAGCAGTTTCTAGTAAAGATGTAGTCAAGGTGATTGCCGGCTTTGTGAGTAGGAGGAGAGGGACTGAGTGACAGAGCGAAGGAAGAAAGTAGGTGTAAGAGGTCAGGTGACTTCTCTGTCTGGATGTTGAAGTCACCCAGGAGGATGAGCGGAGGTCCATTTTCGGGGAAATTAGACAGGAGAATGTCCAGTTCTTCCAAGAAATGACCTAAGGAGCCTGGCGGACGGTAGAGGACAATGATGGTTACTTGTACCGGGTGAGTGATTGTTACAGCATGGAAACAATGCGCACACAATGACGAAGCCACTATGTTAGAGACCATTTCTGTCAGACAGAGTTTGGCCACACCCACATCCCCTCTGCCCGGTCAGACTGTGACCAGGTCTGGACGAGTGTGCAGAAAAGTCGACAGGCTTGACCTGTAGATAAGTGCATATTACATGTTCGGGGGGGTGGAAAGGAAGTTGTTGATGTTGACAATGTGTTGTCTGTTGATTGGTGTGCTCAAATGTTCTAATTCAAGTTAATCTCTGTTCATGCTATTCACTGTTCAAGTAGCCATTTTCAGTTTAATTGTTTCTTTGTTGTTATTGACATAACACTCAAAAGAGGGGGAGATGTCATATACGGTACTCTAGTGTGCTTGCACAGATACTAGGGGTTATACGGGAGTTGACGTGTACTGTAAACGGGCGCTCATGGGACGATATTAAAGAACCAGCCAGCGAACAACGAAGCCTCCCTCGCATTCATTTACTTTGTTAACACCGGGACACTGCTGCCTCGTAGTGGACACTACCAGGCTGGCGCGAGGTATTCGGTAAGTTCCGCCTGAAACCGTACAGATGCGAAAAAAGCCGAGCTGGAGCGGAGCTTTCCGGAACATCCGGGCTATTGCTTCTCAACATAAACAGCAATGGCGGAGGCAGCAGCAGCGTCTATGGCGGCTTCGTCAATACCAGTAGGTTGGACTAAAAACGTAACCTGCAGGTAAGATGAGAATAGGGTTTTTTAAAAACATCAAGGATGATTATGTCTTCCGTTCGATACGAAAATGTATGTTATGCGGTGGCTTGCCAACGACTGACAACAGGCGTCATCTGAGGCTGGGCTCAGTTGTCTAGCTAGTTCCAGTAGACGCTGTGTTGTTGTGTAGCTAGCTCCAGTAGACGCTGTGTTGTTGGGTAGCTAGCTCCAGTAGACGCTGTGTTGTTGGGTAGCTAGCTCCAGTAGACGCTGTGTTGTTGGGTAGCTAGCTCTAGTAGACGCTGTGTAGTTGGGTAGCTAGCCCCAATAGTGTTGTTGTGCTCTCATAGCAGGCAGGCGGAGGGAGTTAGCAGCCAGCTTGCTAGCCATATTTTCAACGAGTAACTCTGCAAGCAACAATGTAAAACTAAGATGTTCGCATACACAAAAGAACGATAAGATGAACCCAGTAATATGTGTTCATCGGGGCAAGCTGCCCTTTGACACACTGCCTTTTATAATAAGCCAACTTTTACACTAACTAGCCTAGCTGGTTGGTGGGTTTTATTTTATTCCCCTCCTATTCCTAGCACCTGCTGGGTGTCCCATCCGATCTTTTCCTGTGACCGGGTTTTGATTGCTTTTCTTAAACGAAACTGAAAGACGAAATTTACTCAGTTGTCTGGCGTGGAATGTTTTTTTCAACTGATGTGACGGTTCCGGGACAAAGGATGTCGCATATATGCTGTAAAGCTCTTTTGAGTCTAATCTGTATTTTTTGCTATTTTCTGGCTATACAAAATACATTGAGATAGATCTAGCGGGCTTGATAAACGTTTAAACTTGAGCTTGAAACTGAATGAAATGATATCAGGATTAGATTTTTTTTTCTGTTCAAATGTAAATGCCAGTAGGCCTGTGTTAGAGATTGTTTATTTACTCAACGAATGTTATTCTATATTTACAGGTATTTCATGCATGGTCTATGCAAAGAAGGGGACAACTGTCGATATTCCCACGATCTGACCAGCAGCAAACCTGCAGCCATGATTTGCAAGTTCTTTCAGAAGGGGAACTGTGTGTTTGGGGATCGTTGCAGGTAACATTTTAAATAGAAGTTTGAATCAAAATCCAACATTATTCCAATTTGGATGCATTCCGTAAAGTTTGGCTTGTGTTTGTACACAACTGGCATTTACAAGTTTATAAAAATATATCATGGTTGTCATCTTAAGCTGCATCATAAATTCCATTCTTAAAGGGGCCTTAGCCTCAGGCCCTTTGTTTGTAGAGCACGTCAAGGTGTTGCATCCTGATCCTCAAGGTGTTTCCGAATCCTGAGACGGCTGCTTACCAATGTCAACATGTTGCTCTGTTAGCTCCTTGTGAGTCCAATGAGGACCAGAATCTCTTGTCTGTGGCATTCCACAAGTAACCTGCTGGATAGAATTTTTCTACAATATAAAAATGTGTTTGAGTGATAGTGGTGCTGGTGTATGTTCAACACACCGGTCAGCATAATCCAGCTCCTGGTTTTCTCACCGCCCGTCTTTGTGTGAGATGCAAAGGACAGCATTCCTAGTACATGCATAGGACATGGACACTGATGGATGTATTTGAGAAAATCTTTTGGACAAAAAGTGTTATTTTCTCAAAATCCTACCTAATAATATACAAGTTTAGTCTGTTTTTAAATATGATGCTTGGATGAAGTGTTTTATGAAGTGTTTTTATCTTAAAGAACCATACCACACGGCTGCAGCTACTGATTATTTTAATAATCTATTAATCTGCTGACATTTTCATTATCATTTGTTGTGCACAAGTAATGCACAATTTCCTTGATCCCAATATAAGATATTTCTCATTTTCTGAGTTCAATTCTCAAAGATGGTCAGTTTACTGTCTTAGAGGACTCCGAGAACACAACATATTTGCATTTGAGAGGTTGGAACAAGTTCATTTGTTCACATATTTTGCTTAAGTGATTGCTTGGCCATCTAATGAGCTATAACATAATTGGTAATAATAATTAGTAGATATTAATTATTATGGCTCATCGATAATTTACTAATGTTACATTTGATTTTGAACTTGAAGTAAATCCCATTGACGTATATGAAGCATCCAGGTTAATTTAATATTGTTTGGAAATTAGCCAGGTAATTCCCTACATCACAATTAATATAAGCTTTTTTTGTCAAGAGTATTTTTTTCCAAAGGGTAGTGTATTGCATTTCATTAACATTCTGACAGTTAAGATGGGCCGGATTTTGACACATCTTAATGCTACCATTTATGCAAGCTCTTCTCTGTATTTGACTGCAATCTGTAGAGCTGTATTTGTTTGTAGTAAATAGGCTGGAACGTGCAGCGGCATGGACTTTTTGAGAAGTTGATTCGGCTCCCAGTCTGTGACCAGGCTAGAATACAGCAGCAGCCATCTAGCTCAGACGGTGCCTGTTCCATGTCTGTCTTCAGGAGAATCCCTATAGTTGGAGAGACACTCAGATGACCAGCCCAGCAGCAGCAAGGCGGTATTAGTTATTCAGACATTCATCATTTTATTTCAATGGTCTGTCCCTCGCATGTAGGAAGCCTTTGGTTCTGTGTATATAACACTGAGCTGCCACTGTTAGTTTGATAAGTCGCATTCCTTTTTTCCTTTTGTTGTTGTCTTATGGCTGAATTCCCATGGCTTTGTCTATTGTGATGGGCTCTGTTTTGCTCTCTCAGTCGGTGTCTGTGTCTCACTCCTTGTCTCGCTTTCTTCTGCAGCCCCCAGGGCCAGAGAGAGTGCATTGCATAACGCTCTCCATGTCCCTGTTTCCCTGAGCTTGCCACCCCCTCCTGTGCTGTTGCTTGGTTCCTCAAGTTAATTCTGCGGCAGCACCCTTGTCTCTGATTTATGTATGTATTTATGTAGTTTGGCTTTCTTTAAGAAATTGTACTTTTATTGATTCTTGTTGATCTGGTTCTGAACCCTCTTAAATTAAGGCCCAAGTCGCTTTGGGTAAACGCGTCAACTAAATGAAAAGATTCAATCTATGCATAGCTACGGCAGCTCTCCTTCCCTCCCTAGTCTTCCAGTGCTCTCAGTGGCTGTCTGGGAATAGACTGGTCCATATTGTTCTGATTGACATCAGCAGCATGCATATAGATTTGCAGTGCTGCTTTTGTACATCTGTCTGTGTGTGCACAATTGTCCTGCCATGCAAGGAGCTACATTGTTAAAATATTTTTTTTAATGTAATTTTAATATTTGCTTTGATTTGAAAATACTTTGCTTTCAGTAGTTATATAATTTAACAGCTTAGAGCTAATTCCATCTCAAATATCTATTTTATGCTCCTGTTAACACATCCCCTGAATATATTAGTTTCTCTCCCAAAAATAAAATTGACACGATTACAGTTGAACACATTGTAATGGCATTTTAACATCAACCAATAATCAGTTCTATTGAGTAGCGCTCGAACACACATCAATACCTAAATTGCCTGCAGCTTATCACCACAGTGAGGTTGCAGAAGAGCATACAATGTTATATTTATATACACTTACATAAAACTGTCAGATTAAATGCATTTTAAGATTTTTTTCTTCCTTTGCTTGTTTTGGACTTGTTGGGAAAGATATGTAGTTGTTCTTTTTCAGCATGTGCTGCGTGTGGGGCTGTGCTCCCATTTCAAACTAAAATGAAGGTTCATCTGGTTCCTTTCCACTTCAATCAATATGCACGTTTCTTCCTGAGGTAGAGGGTTAGTCAACTTCACCTTAGAGTCAAACCTAATTTGCTTCTCTTCCATTGTCTGTAAAACACCTACAGCGTTGTATTGTTTTGGCTCTTGATGTGAGTGCTATATTTAATTCTTTTAATTACTATTACTAATTGTTTTATTTTGGTATGCACGTTTGAGCTAACCCTATTTGTTAAATGTTAAGTAGAGGTTAACATAGGAGTTGGTTTCTAATTTCTCAAAATGTTTGCCAATGTAACCTGGCAATCCTTAGTGCCAACGCTTGTTCACTGCCTCCAGTGCCAGTGGTCACCTCCTACATGTGTGTGGGTCCAGTTGCAATCTCACAAACTGGCTCCTATCATTTTAACACAGCAATGTCCAAATGTTTTTTGGTCTGTTGTCCAGTTATGCACAGAATAAGCACACACTTACAGAAGATTCTGAATAATCTGTATGACACTTGTGGATAAGTGTTCTGTATTTGCGGTAGTGTCAAACTGTCATATAGAGACAGATTTCCCTGTCCCTACAATTTGACAAATGAGCCCAACTGTTTGTTCTTGGCTATTGAAGCATTCTCTAACTCCTCCTTGGCCTTCAGGGTTTTAACGTTAACCATAGCCTGTCATCTGAAACCCAGTAGAAGTAGGTGCCAGTGTCCCAGGCATCTTCTTTACAAGGCTTTATTGATCTAAAAAACTGTAGCCCTCCATACTGAAGGTCAAGCTCGCTGCTTATCATAGATCAATTGCATTAAACACATTCACACATTGCATAGTAGTTTTATATCTTTGTTAGCACAGCCAGTTACGTCACAGAGACACACACACTACATGTTTTTTTAAAATTCAATTCATTTTATTTTGTATAACCCAAAATCGCAAATTACAAATTTGCCTCAGAGGGCTTTACAGTATGTACACATACGACATCCTCTGTCGCGAAACCTACACATCGGCGCAGGAAAAACTCCCCAAAAAATGAAAAAAAAACCTCCAAGAGGAAAAAAAAAGGGAAGAAACCTTAGTGAGAACGTCAGAGGAGGGATCCCACTCCCGGGATGGACAGACTACAATGGATGCCATGTGTACAGAATGAACAATGTATAATACATTCAATTCCTATGACAGAAATTATGCAAGTAATTGTGAGTAGTAAGGCAGCAGGACCACTGCAGGGGCAACCACCATCAGATAGAACCACCATCAGAAGCCTGTGGGGAGGGAGAGCACAGAGACTTTAGGAGAGGGTAATGTTGGTTTATGATTACAGTAATATGGTTAATATTTCAAATGACAATGATGATGGCAGCAGCAGGTGTCAGCAGGGCCACTCAGTTCAGAAGGAACTATGATCTACGGAGACCTACTAGGGGAGAAAGCACAAAAAACTCCCGGAAAGAATCTGAATTAGTCATGTGCATTAATAAAACGTGAATTATTGTAGAACGAGAGCATGAGAAATGAGCTTGGTGTGTCCTAAGAAGTCCACCGGCAGTCTAAGCCTATAACAGCTTAGCTAAGGGCTGGTCCGGGCTAACCTGAGCCAGCCCTAACTATAAGCAAAATCAAAGAGGAACGATTTTAGCTTTACTATAAAAGAGCAGACCGAATCTGCCCCCTGGACTGAAAGTGGAAGCTGGTTCCACAAAGGAACCAGCCAAACAAAGGAGAAATTCAAATATAAATATGTCCCAAGAGTAACGCATTTAAAAGCATTTGGAATTGCAAAATTTGAAACATTTTGGGCCATATTATCCTCTGGCTCTGTAGCTTTAATCTCAATGTACGAACATGGTGCAGTGGCTGATCATATTGTTTAATAAGTTTAACTCTGACACATCAAACCTGTTGAAAAATGTAGGTGGCCCAAAACAAGTTTGTAAACGGTTTCACCACCCTGCCCCTCCATCACATAATGATCTGTGCCAAACATCGGACAGACCTAAGTCCCAGATCAATAGAAATAGAAATCCAGTCCGTTGTGACCAGATTATCAAGTTATGTAGGCTATCATTTCTCACTTCATTCAGACTGTGTGTTGAATGACAGACAGCGTTTACTTACGCTTAGAATATTCTGCTCTTTCTGGATTATTCCTTTGTTGGACAATTTATATCCAGCCACTACTATAGGGTTACTCTCTTTCTCTTCATTAAGGAGAAAAGGTGTGAAGCCATTCTCATTGTGCGTCTTTTACAGAATCAGCAGTAGATTGTGTTAACTGCAACAATCCTGGTCCCTGTGCCTCCTCAGGTTTGACCACTGTAAACCAGCAAAGGACGAGGAGTTTCCAACCCCACAAACGCTGCCGCTGCCCTCTGCCTCGCTGGCCAGCTCGTCAGACCCGGAACCCAGTGGGTTAACACCTGGTTCAGAGGCACAAGACTGGGTCAACGCTGCTGAGTTTGTTCCTGGACAGCCGTACTGTGGAAGGGGTGAGTTGTCAGCATTGATTACGTGTGTTGTATTGAATCTTGTGAACACTTTATGGAAAGGTCTTTTCACACCGGCATCATAATAAATAAATAAATAATAATAAATGATTTACAGTTGTGTACAAAACATGAGAAAAGTGATGAAAAGTTGCCCTTTGAGGTTGAAGTTTAAAAGGAACCATTTTGAGGAGGGACATGAAATAAATGTAAACGTGTTTCCTTGCACAGCTGAGCCAGTGGACCCTGAGAGCAGTGCCCCTCTCTTAGAGACCTTGGACGGTAAGGCATCGCAGGGCGACAAAGAACTGAAGAAGCAGCTCTGTCCATACGCAGCCGTTGGAGAGTGCCGCTACGGAGTCAACTGTGCCTATCTCCACGGCGACGTGTGTGACATGTGCGGCCTCCAGGTGCTCCATCCTACCGACAACGCCCAGCGTTCCGCGCACACTAAAGTAAGTCTGTCACAATTTTCCTGAAATATTTTAGAATCACCATGGGTGGATAATAAAGCAAATAAGTAACAACTGATATGCCGGCGATGTATTACTTTCATTGATTGAAATGTTGTTTGATGTCTTTTTTTGCCATGTGAAATCCACAGTCATCCCTGACTTAAAATCAAAACGTAGAGTTGTGAAGAACTTTTGTCGGAAGAAATGCAGAAATGCAGACGCAAGACCCCCTTGCGTGTCCCTTTCACACCTCCTTGCGTCCTTGCGTGTGTCGAGCCATTTTTCTAGGCTTGCGTCGAAAGCGACGCAAGCAACGCAAGCCTCCCGCAGCGCACAAGGCTGCGATTGGTACCTTAAATTACCTCACTTTGGTACAATTAAAAAAAGAAATGCAGAGCATTGTTAAAATTAATTTGATTTTCAACTAATCACATAACTGCGCCCAACAAGGGGTATATTTCTATTAATACTTGAAAGGAGGGAGCATTGTTAGCTGTTTTTTTTTTTATTGGCGTGTCCAATATCTGTCCTGTTCATCCCAGCTTAGTGTTGAACAGAAAAGAAGGTGGCAGATTAGTCATTGTCAGTTGTCATAAAGAAGTAATATCTTTGCTTGCTGTGTTGCTGTATTTTACAGAGAAGACATCATCAGCTTGGTAATTAGATAGATTAGTTAATATTACTAATATGACAAGTGATATTTGTGACTTTTTGGACAGGGCTATAGTGCTGCAACCTGCACAAACACAATTATTACCTGGTCAAACAAACCTATAGCTAAGCTAACATTATCTAACTGTCGTCTACGCCAGTGGTCCCCAACCACCGGGCCGCGGACCGGTACCGGTCCGTGGGCCGTTTGGTTCCGGGCCGCACCACAGAAAGCTTATATATTAGAGATGCTCCGATCAGGTTTTTTGGTGCCGATCACCGATCACTGAAATCAGTATCTGCCGATCCGATAATACCGATCACCGATAAGTATTATCGGTGTCGATTTAAGCATTCTATTTATTGTGTAGCATTATTTATGAAATTAATTATTCTTAACAACATTGGTTTTGTATTTTAAGTATTTAAATTACGAGACGAGAGAGTATCATGAATTGACAACCATCCGTTTTATTGCAGGGAACGTGCAACATTCCAATGTAGAAAAGCTCTCTCGCTTACTATAAAATGTGTAAATAATAATAAATATTAAAACAATAATAAAAATATAAATCTTTAAATGAAAATCACAACAATAGAATAACATGTGCAACATTCCACTCTAGAGGCTCTCAATAGAACTTGGAGCTTATAGGAGGAGATAAAAGACAGAATAAAGATTAAAGGTGCACAGGAAGTCAGCGATTAAACAAAACATGTATGTCTATCTGTATAGTGTCTCACTCACTCACATACTTCACTCACTCAACTCACTCGGAGAGGGGGCATACTAGAGTATTCAAACCTTACTTCTGATTAAGCAGCATCACTGGCAGATTTGCCTTGATAAATATAAGCATCTCAGCATTTTTAGGAGTCAACCTGTTCCTCTTCTCATCTAAAATATGTCCTGCTGTGCTGAAAAGTCGCTCGCTATCTACACTTGTACAAGGTGCGGAGAGGAAGACTCGTGCTGCTTAATAAACTGCGCAGTTAGGCTCAGCATAGACACAGGACAGACACTCTAACTCCAAATGTCACTCGTGAAGCTAACTGCCCTGATGTTGTCGTTCATAAGGCTCTCGATGTGCGTGTAGACATTTCGGTATAATTCCGGCAGACAAACATCAGTTAGGTATTTTCGGCCCGGCAGCGTATAGCGTGGATCCAAGCAAGATACAAGGCGTTTGAACCCGGCGTCTTCCACAACAGACATCGGCTGCTGATCAAGGCATATGAATTCCATTACCTTTGCATTTAATTCCTTTCGTCTCTTGTTGTCATTGCTGTATGGTTGCTGTCGTTTCAATGTCTCTGTTACGGTCAGCTGAGTGAGTGGCGTTTGGGAAGAGGTTGCACGCTCTCTGTCTTTATCTGCCTTAACGCTCGCCAACTTCGTAAACTCCTCAAATTCCTTGATGTGACAAGCTTTCAAATGCCGTATGAGGTTCGTGGTGTTGAAACCCCTTCCTCCACGGGGGAACTACTTTTGAGCAGACGTTGCAAACTGCAAATTTATTATCTTTTTCCGACACCATGTAATATTGCCAGACCGGCGAAGCCATTTTGTCTCAGTGGTTTCACCCACCCGCCACCGAAGACGGGGGCCAATGAAATTTAATAACATGGAGAGACAGCCAATCACAAGCTTTTCAAAAAAAAAATCTGATCGGCCAAATTTGATCGGCTGTTTTGAGAAAAATAAAAATGTGTTATTTTGAAAATTGACCGGATTTTCTCTCCTAATTATGTGCGCTCGTCCCTCTGACCCTCTGACCCGTCCCTATTGTCCTTTTGCCGTACACGGTGCCTCTCCGGCCTCAGCAAGCGTTGGCTAGCATTAGCACCGCAGTATGTTTGTTTGCTAGATTATGGTCTGTTCCCCATCATCGTATGTACCTACATCCCAGTTGCTGTGTCAGCTAGTAAGTATTTTTTAGGGGGATCTTATCTGACTGCATTATGTTTTGAGGAGATTTCTTCGCGCTTCCTTCCCAGGTTCACTCCCTTTGTGAAATAAGTGTACGGCCCCAGGGCGGCACACTTTTGTGAATGGGTAACCTCTCACAGTTATTATGCTACATTATCTAGGATCACAGTTTAATGCATACCTTGCAGGTTGTGATGTGCTGGTTTAACCGTTCCATCTCTTAGGCATGCATCGAGGCCCACGAGAAGGACATGGAGATTTCATTTGCCATCCAACGCAGCAAAGACATGATGTGTGGTGTTTGTATGGAAGTGGTGTTTGAGAAAGCCAACCCAAGCGAGCGCCGATTTGGCATCCTCTCCAACTGCAGCCACTGCTACTGTCTAAAGTGCATTCGTAAGTGGAGGAGTGCCAAGCAGTTTGAGAGCAAAATCATCAAGTGAGTCACAGTTTTGGAAGTGTTTACTGGTTCGATCCCTCAATGTAAAATGGTTTAAATCTGTATCGCAGGTAGATTTTCTGATGAGAAAATATAAAAATCTGTAGAACCTCAAACCCTATGACCAAAAAAAAGGTATTTATTGCACAGCTACTTCACTGAAAGGGACACCTAGTGCAAAGCAAATTGTTGTATTTGATCATGGGATCATTTGTTTTGATAGATAGATAGATACTTTATTGATCTCTCAAGAGGGAAATTTTGTTATCACAGCAGCATGTACAGGGAAGAATAGAATAAAAAGATTCACATTATATACACATGTACAATATAATAAAAAATATTAAATTATTAAATTAAATTAAGTAAACTAAACTGAAACAAAAGAATAACCTTCAAAAGACACAATAAAAATAATTTGTAAAAGGAGAAGAGGAAGGGCAGCAACATCACAGCAGTACAGGGTTGTTATTGTCGTTATTTGGCCAGAGATGATTTATTGTTATTGCACTGGGCAGAAATGATCTCCTGTATCGGCCCTTGTGACAGCGGAGCTGAAGGAGTCTGTTGGAGAACGTGCTCCGTGCTCCCTTTGTTTGTTTGTCGCGTTATTTGCCTGTTTTTTTCTCGGTTCATAATGTAATCCAGAGGCAAGCAGTGAATTCCATCGACCTGCATTCAATGTATCTTTAGTCACATGTCTGCTGATATAGTACAGCTGCATGAACCCAAAATAAACTATTTTGATCGGATTTTGTTGCAATAAACGGATAAAAGGAATCCCAAAATAAGTACACAATGATGCCAATCTGATATCAAATATATTTTAAAATACTCAAGTTTTCACAATAGAGTTTGGATTGATCTTTGCTAGGCTATGCTTACCTATATAACGCCATCTCGTCATAAATATGGCATTGTTTTATGGTTTGTACCATATGGTTTTTACACATACATTTATTTACATAGTTTTGTCCTTTCTCTGATGAGGTATCGTTGAGCTCTGGTTTTAAGGTTTTAAGTATATATTGTAGCCAAAGGGGAGCACCTACTATATCAACTATAAAAAAAGTGGTTTTATTTATAAAATAAGTACAAATCACTTTATTTTTCTAAGGACTGTTTCCACAATTTGATTTTTTTTTTTTTTTTGCAGATCTTGTCCGGAGTGTCGAATCACATCAAACTTTGTCATCCCAAGCGAGTACTGGGTGGAGGATAAGGAGGACAAGCAGAAACTCATCCAGAAATACAAGGATGGCATGGGGTACACAGATCATTTCCTACACTTAGGAAAAGTTTGTAAAAAAAAACAACTAAAACTAAACTATCTTTGCTGGACTGGCGTTATTTCTACCAGCTGGTCAAAGAAACAGGGACTACAGCTGCCACTGTAGCTTTCACTAATGCTAAAGCTTAGTTTTCTTTTCTAGTTTCTTGGCTTTTAATCCGACAACGTTTCAAAAACACTTAGTCAATGCTACAAGAGTTATTTGGGGCTAAGTTTTATGAATGTTAGATGTTGATGGGCAGGTATCTATTTATGGCAGCTCTTCCAATCATAATATGAATGGGTGTCAATAGGTGAATAAGGATGTAGTGTTAGAGAGGTTTGAGTGGTCAGAAGACTACAAAAGAGAAATAAAAGTACAGTCCATCTACCAAATCTTGGATGGTGATTCTGCAGAAATAGTGGAAAACTGGAGTGGGCGGATGGTCCAGTGTCGACCTCAACTCTGGAAGATGGACGTTGACTCAGTCGGGCTTTTCAAATGAAGACAGAATTTTCCTTTTGTGTTTTTCAAAATATTGACAATGTAATCTTTGAACTTGCTGTTGCTTGCTTTTGTCTTCTCCAGGACCAAACCGTGTCGATACTTTGATGAAGGTCGTGGAACCTGTCCTTTCGGCTCAAATTGCTTCTATAAGCATGCCTTTCCGGATGGACGGCTGGAGGAAGCGCAACCCCAGCGAAGACAGACCGGATCCAACAGCAGAAATCGGGTAAGAGTTCATACTCCCTTGTCAGATCTGCCCATTTCATCAGTAATTACAAGCGTTACCCAGATTGATTTTGACAACAGCAACAACGCTTTGTCTTCTGAACTAATCGAATGAGCAGAAAAATAAAAGCCGTCTCTTAAAATGTTCAGTGTGGCTTTTGTAGAGAAAATTTAACTGATGAAATGCAAACAAACAAACGTATAAATAAACTGAGAATACCAATGTGATGTGTTATGGAAGTTTATCAAATCAGACTTTTTTATTTTTATTTATTTAAATCTCCAAGAACCACATAACTAAATGAGACCTTCAACGGGTAGTAGGCCAATTATGTCGTGCATTATCATGGCTAAATGGCTGCTGGGAGAAACGGTCATCTCGGTCCCGCTAACTATCGGCCGAACCGGGTGGAAGGGGGATAGAATGGCACCCCCGGCCAAAAGAAACAAACCCGCAGTCCGGAGGAACCGACAGTAGTTCAGTTTGAAAGACTGGATGAGATGGTTGTGACTTAGGTGAGACTTTTGGTTAGTTGTGTTGCCTCTTTTCGTTGCCAATGTTTTTAAACAAAGTTAACATACTGGCTCGTTCACGTCTATTGGCTCTCTCATTTGGCGTAAAGCCAAAATGTTCCCATAACGGAGCTGAAGATTGCAGCTTCGAAACCAGGTCTATTTTGACTATAGTGGATACAGTGGGTTTAAGCATTCCCTCCCACTGTCGGTGTCCGCTCGGTGCGTTTGTGGAGACGCTGCTTAAGCCCTGCCTCCGTTTTTGACAAAGAAAGCAGACGAGAACAGAGGCAGCGCGGCCGACTAAAATGTCGGTGAAATTTATTTATATGTAAAATGAATATAATATATTCCAGCACCAAAAATGATCGTTCTTATTTTCAGATATTTTGCAACAGGTCTACTGAAGACGACAATAACATTTCTCCCAGACAAACCTTCCTAGAGGAAGCTAGGGGAGAACCAACAGCAAACACTCAAATCACATCACTTTTCAATCATGAAATTATCTTAACTTTGCCGTTTCAACGATAGAACACATAATTTCAGTTTGGGTGGTTAATGCTGAACACTAAGCGGACGTCTGTGTCTCTTCCAAAGCATTTCCTTCCTTTTCATGGACTGATATCATGTAATGGGGGAAGGCGACTTTTGCCCTTCAGCCTCAGAGTAGAGCATCAGTTCTCGCTCTACACGGATCCTCTTTTTACTGGCTAAGAAAGCTGCCGCTCTATTCCACGTGTGTGCTTCAATTCAATTGGCTCTGAGGATTTGAACAAGAGGCGGAACTTAGAAGCCGGCCGAGGAATGGCCGAGATAGAAAAAAGTATTATGTACTGATGTTTTCATTTTCATAAGTGTTTCCCTTCATTGTGACTCCAAGAATTTTCAAGATAAACATTTAGTTTTCATAAATATGCCAGTTTTAGTGTGTAAATGCAATTTCGACGAGAGGCCTAAAAAATGTCCAGTGCTAAAAAGGTTAACGTCCGTTGTTGTTTCTTTTTTAATATACATTTTTAGACCAGACATTTATTGTCCTTCTAATACATTCTTCTTTGAGGCTACAACTCTCTCCCTTAATCCTACCAGAACTCAAGACGAACACCGCTGTGGGACATCTTCGATGAACGGGAAAGCACCGACTCATTTGACAACGAGGACGAGGAGATGGTGACGTTTGAGCTGAGCGAGATGCTTCTCATGCTTCTTGCTGCAGGAACCGACGACGAGGTGACAGATTCAGAGGATGAATGGGACTTGTTTCATGAGGAGCTGGACGATTTCTATGAGATTTACCTATAGCAGCGCAGCCCACAAACCTCCACACCCCCTTTATGTATACTAGACTCTAGAATGGACTGTCTTGTGCGAGTGATGGACAGTAGCTTTTTCCCCGCCCTCTGTATTGTGGCAGTGCTTTGTAGCAGGCCATAAATAAATGAACTTTTAAAAGAAGAAAAAGTCCAACAAGTGTGCTCGTGCTAAACATTTCTTAGACAGCTATCCTCGTGGGTCTATCTTGTGCAATTCATGTTAAAATGAAAAAAATGACAGTCAATATAAGATTTAAGTCAATATAAGATTTAACAAATTATAACTTTCTTCAAATATTGCTAATAAACATTGTCAAGTTTCTTTGTGGGTGTGGGTTTGACTTGTTAATCATCTACCAAGGTGTTAATATGTACTTCTGAGACTGAGGATGCACTCTTACTTAGTTGGCAATTTACTGTAATTGTGATTTAGCATGATTTAAAAGTGCTTTTTTGCCCTTATTAGTTACTCATAGCAATATACTGCGCTGATGTTAAATACACTCACCATAATCATTCATGTTGTACTGAAAAGTATTTACCGTGCCCCCCCCCCTTCATGGTTCTAAAGTCAGTCATGAGTTGAAAAGACAAATGTAATTAAAGACAAACTGTCCATCAAAGCCCAGACAATGGAACTCATGTAGCGTTGGTGGCTGTTTGACACGTGACCCTGTTTTTTTTTGGTTGGGGGGGGGGGTTGTAACTTACTCATTTCAGCAACTAAAAGTAATTTTCTTAGTGATAAAACACTAAAATGAATTGAGCACACTAATTTTCACTAAAATGTTTCTGTTTTCAATGCTGCCGCTTGTGACGGAAATCTATACTAAACAAAGTGTGCTCCCCTATCTGCCAGGCAGCTGTGAAGCCGGCCCATTCTGCTGTAATGCATACTATGAGTGTGTGTGTGACACAGATTGCAGATTTAGGACCCTGATATATTATATAAGAAGTCCTGGAACTTGGCATGGGTAAGACCTGAGTGGCCCTCAACTTCCTCTTCTCACTCTCTCTTTATCCTCAGAATAGTCAACAAAGCTTTAAGCCATTAGAATGAAAAATGCTTTTTCCTTGATCTGGGTCCACACAACTGTCAAATAAAAGAAAATAAAGAAATGTAAAGTTAGCTGAGCATATAGAAATACCTGTGGTACCAAGTCCTTCCCCGGAACCAGGCTATGAGTCCGCTCTAATAACTCTTTCAGCAGTGTAGAGAATTCCAGAGCTGAGAGACTTTTCTCAGTGTTAATTGCAGGTTCTCTTCTGCTGAGAGGTTCTTCTACTGACTTTTAGTAGCCAGTTTCAACCTGTTCAACTCCATGTGAATGCATATGTTTATACTGAAATGTGTGTTTTCTATGTTCCACAGCCATCCATCTCAACTTGAAATTAAAGTTTATTATCAATCCACTGGGTTTAGTCTAAATATGTTTCTCTGTTGTCTTGTCACTGTGTGTACAGTTATGATTCTGTTTATGTATATGTTGAATAATGTAGTGAATGAAATGCAATATATGAGTATGAATGTATTTTAAAGGCTGAATTACATGCATGACTACAAAATGTGGGTTGGCGGGTTGAGGCATAACAAGTTAACAAAGAAATGATGTTATAAGGTATTGTTAGACATTTGAATAAGGCTTATTAAATATCCCGGTTACTTCCGAAGTTGGATCGGTTAGTGAGTTTTTATTTTTTTAGGAGCGATTAGACAATGGCTAGATGATTAGTTCCTGGTGGGCATGCGGCTCAGTGTATGGTAGGGTGTGAATGGTTGAATAATGACGTGTTAGAGAGAATATTCTTTTATTTATATATATATGGTAAAAAAAGGTAATTTCATAGCATGCATTGCGTCACTTGCAAATATATATTAGTTACATTTTGAAATCAGTGTAAACCACTTTTCTCATCAGCTTGGATCCACGTGGGAAAATACATACTATTAGAGATTGATTACCTGGTCGTTATTTCCTTCTTCCAAAAAAAGTTGTGAAAAACACCTGTAGCAAATGCCAGGAGTGAGTTACTATTAAAACAAAAATGGTGACATCATTTAAGAGATATTTTATTAAGAGTCTGGCACAGGACTCTCACACGGGAGGCAACATAACATCATCTTCAGCAACAATTTAACCGCCTCATTTGTATTGTGATTTGTTTTAACTGATTATCATGTATTATCATTGCTATTACTTATTTTTATAATGATTCTTATTGATACTAATGTATTTACTTTGTTGTATGATAGACTAAACAATTAAGAACTAAATAAATACATGCAAATAATTCAGCTGTAGTCACGCACCGTGCTCCACACTTTTTTGCGCATGTCTCTCTCTCCACCTCTAAGGAAGGAAAGGAAGGGAGGCAGCCGCACGAATACGATGATTGCTAAAACTGGGGACGAAACTCCAAAGGCAGATCCGATCCAAAGCGAGCTATTGCCCACATTCCCCCGTCTCCTCTTCTCCGTAAGCCGGGCAGCTAAGCAGGAGGCGGGACACCCAGTCCACGAGCGGCAGCATCCTTCCCGAGGAAGGCTGCAGAATTCAGCCCCTTGTCTTCTCCAACGCGGCCGCAGCCTGCATCATGACATCGGGGGAGTTCATGCAGACCGCTCCGCTGCTAGCGCATACATCCAAGAGGAGTCTGCTGTACAAGGCGCTCTGCTTCCTCCTTCTCGTCTTCCAGGGGGGCATTCTGGACTTTTACCTCATCATCTTCACTGACTTGTACTGGTGCTCATGGATCGCCACGGATCTGGTTGTGATCTCGGGCTGGGGGATTTTTTTCATGAAGAACGCGTGGAGCAAGAGGGAGAGGGCTTGCGGCTTCCACCAGAAGAGTTCCATCTTCGGCTGTAATCTCGGGGAGTTCACCTACGCTTACCTGGCATGGCTCATATATGTCATCGCCTGCACCCCAAAGGTGGTGCTCATCCTGGAGACCTCCATCCTGGATCTGATTGAGCTTAAGGTCCCGTGCGGGGTGACCGGCTTCAAGATCATCGTGCTGCTGTCCGCGCCGCTGCTCTTCTGCCTCATCAACTCCATCATCGAGGATCTAAACGGGGCGACGCGGCACCACTCCCACAGCTGCTTCATGAGCACCTGCTTGGACCTGCTCGACAGCTTCACGCTAGTGGAGATGCTGCTGATGAGAGAGATCCCCACCGTGTATCTGAAGTACACCGTGGTCTCTGTGTATTTCGCGGCTCTGGCGGTGCCGGTGATGTGGCTTTATGAGCTGACAGCGTCGGAGCTCCGCTGCCGGTGGCTATGGGCCCGCTTCTGCATGGGCCTGGTAGTCAACGCGCCCCTGCTTGTGGTCAGGTGTTTCTTGGTCTTCGTCTATAGGATGCCGGTGTCGGTATTCATGTTCAAAAACATATTCTTCTTGGTGTGTAAGTTCCTGGAACTGGTAGAGCAATGTGTGGCGGTGCGGGGGGCCCGGAGGCTGGCCGGAAGCAGCAACCAGGCCCAGTTCTCCCATTGCGTGTCCGAGAACGACATGTGTCCTCACGGTTACGTCAACACCCTGGCCGTAACTCATTCATAGAGCTCTGGGCCCCGAGCGGGAAAGCAGAGACGAGAGGGAGAGGGAAAGTCCGTATGAAATCCGAATAGCAAAGCCCACTCCTGCTTCCAGATAGTGGCTCTGGGTAAGTCATGACTTGGGGCGAAAAGGCCTCATAGGAAACATAATACTTCCTAACCTTTAATTTATTATATTTGCAATTATATTTCAAGCAATTATATTTCAAACTAAACTAAATTATTTCTCAAACAAAACTTGGAAAAATATAGTAATAATAATAATAGTAATAATTTCTAAAAGACAGGTCCCATGACTGGATGAAAATACGAGGGCCTTTGCCCTGAAGCAGCGTGATAATCCAGCCTTAGTGTGTTTTTAAACAACAACATTGGCAGCATGATTGATAAAATAGAATGTGATTCAAAAACACATCTATGGATTATTTATCATAGACTAAAAAAATGTTTTTACAGGGTATGTTGCTTTACTGTAAAAAAGTGAGATGAGCGCAGCTCTGAAACCTGGGAGTGAACTAATTTTTCTGAGGTTTTGACTGGAAGTAAGACATTTTACATAACAGTAGTATGGATTTTCCGATTTCCAATGCAAACGCATCATCTGTTCAAGGTTTACAGTACTCCCCTCTCAGCGTATTCTACAGGTGCTAAAGTCAAACCCAACACCTCCAATAGCCTACAACAAAGGGAAAACAAACAGCAATGCTTTGGACCTTGTGTTGATTTGTGTTGATGTGTTCAGTCTGCGTGTTCCACGGCGTCCTTAAAAGGTAGGACAGGGAAAGCAGGACAAAGGCTGGACTTTGTGTTTTGCTGGGACTTAAAGTGCAATTCTAAGAATCCTATGGTTCACTAGGGCTCTACTCCTGTTTTACTATTTCTCTGACTTCTGGGTTCATGACCCTCAAAAGATCTCTGGCAACTCCAATATTCATAATGTAAATAAAATAGATTTAATGGTCCCTTGACGGCAAGACCTGAATTTCTCAAAGAACAAGGAAACAGACATTTATTCACTAATGAGCGTACAGTATTTCTTCTTTGCCAAAAAGCGATAACCAGTATACAAATCAGTCCAGCAGACTTAAAGGGTATGGGTCTTTTTCGACACACTGTCGGGTGAAATTTGGGGCTATAGAGATATATCAAATGGAAACCCATTTTTCTCAAAAAAACAAAACAAATGAATGTGCTGTAGAGATGACCATCACAGTAGTTTCTGAAATCACTCTTTTAATGTCTCAAACCTCTAAGATTACAAAACAAAAAAACGCTTTGTATGTTGTCATGTACATTGTTGCACAATGTTTTAGGTGGCTTATTTACACGTTTGCCAATCAGCTTGCTACTCGCTCGTTAAGTTTTTGGACAAGTCTGCAGCGATAAATGAGAAGCTATCGGGGCTCCACTGTAAACTCACAGCAAACAGGTTTGTATTAGGTTGTAACTCCAACTAAAAGTCTACAGAATAATAACTGTTATTTAGTGTTATAATATAAAGCTACCCCAAAGTTGTAAAAACAAATATACAACTGCTGTTTACGGCTTGCTGCGCTCCCTTTCTCTTCCGGTCTCTCTTTGTCTTTCTCGCTCTCAAAACCAGAGCCTTGAAGCAAGCATCGACATGCTTTTAAACGCTAATTCTTCTCACATACAGTTCAAAACCAGTGTGACTCATATATTCAGTGACCATGACGATTGTTAAAAGCAGCAAATAGAAGCACCACTATGAGCCTAACAACTCTTTTGAGCAAACATACCCACTCACATTTGAAATGAAGGCACAGAAAAATAAACAAAAGACACATAAATTCACATAGCAACAATAATGTTAACAAAGAGGAACAGAGCTGAAACAAGTGAATTAATAACCACAGAAAAACTCACTGCATACACATTGCTCTTATAAGATAACAAACATAATATTTCACACCTAAACTGAATTTAAAGCTGCAGGACAGTTAAATTCCCCTTTTAAAATTAAGTATTTTTCAAAATATTTCTGTTATGTTTGTTCTTTTTTGCAGCCTGTACGTGAAATGAGAAAACAGTTATTACAGTTTGTATTTATAATTCATCCAGTTCAATTTCAAAATATTATTTTATTGTTTAATTAAACTTCATTTGATTTGAAAGTCAGCTGTTGGCTGCATACAGACACTAATACAATTTAATTATAAATAGGGCTAAATCATAAACATTAAAGAGATAAACATTTATATTTTGGTCTGTACATTGTACTATGGATGGCACTGACATTTTTGTTCATGGTCCTGAAATAACAGCTTAGCCACAGCCATGTACCTCGGCCCATATTGTTGTTGTGTTGGGGATTTTGTGGAATATTGGATTTTAGAAATATCTGACCCTGCAAATCAAAAAGCTTTAACTCAATAAGATGGTGCATCTTATTTGTTCAGCACATTCCTAAATTGTCATGGCGATATTAGGTTCGGTTTAGGTGGATTTGGAATGGGAGGTTGACTGCAAGATTGTCCTGCCCAACATATGTTTGTTTTTTTACAACTCTGTATTCAACACCGCTCCCGTACAATTAAACTGCATTCTCTAATTATATTTTGACGGGAGTCTCCCAAATTAAGCTTGCAGTGTTATAGTGAAACAAAACAACAAGAAAAAATGATCAATATAATTGGTTTTGTTGAAACAACATAACTACTTGATTGTGACATGCAGCCTCTTTGGTATCATACTAAAACGTTTTGGGTGTGGAACTGTAACAGTGCAGATCGAGAACAGTTAGTCGTACTTATTCAATCCAAATCCTTATAATTGTTTTTGTAATGGTCTTACCATTGCATCTTACGAGCACATTTTGAATTGGATCAGCATTTGGATCAATTTGAATTCTTTTGTGTGACTTTGGTTGTGACCAAATTACCAGACTTTAAAAATGTGAATAATTAAATGTAATTTTAGTTTATAATCCACCATTTCAGAATGTTCGTGGCAGTTTACATCCTGCTGAGTTGAAATGGGAGGCAAGCATAGTTCAGGTACTGCTGGAAACAAACAATGATGCCATTCCACACTAAACCATTATTTTCAGCAGTGAACTGATGAAGCTTTGTTTGAATAACAGTACAAACAACTTATCATGGCATGGTCACTGCCCTCCACAACAACCTTCTCCATAAGCTTATAGTACCGGTAATGTTACATTAAACAAACATTGCAGATCAAACTTTATGAAAAATACGTTTGTAAAGTCAATTGTGCATTATGGTTCAGAAGGGTCCTAATGGTTCTAGAGCCTATGCATTTGGAGTTGAATTAACTTAGTGAGGTGAATTTAATCACAATTTGTTCAGATCATTTTTGGAGATTCACAATCTCCAGAGCAAATTTTCCCTCTAAAAAATGCATAAAAAAAATAAACTGAATAGATATTCTTATATGTACATTGCCAGTTATTATGCGTGACCTCTCTCTGCTATACACAAAATACATGTTCACTGCTTCATTGATTCTCCCGGTTTTCTAGGTTTCTCTTTATTTCCCTTGTTCGAGGCCTATCATATATTACCAAAGTACAACAAATGTTATATTGTAGTTAATTTATTTGTTTTCCTCGTGCCATTATTCTGCTAAATGTTGGTATATGTATCTTATCTACGCTGTTGGAAAGAAGGTCCAACTATTTGGATCTGCACATGAAGCTACCCACTCACCAAACTCACGAGCAAGGGCAATTGTTGTAATTTATCTTTAAATTAAAACTACCAAAAGTATAGTGGGTATTTAACCTGCATGGGCAGGCACAGTGGCTAGGTACACTGAAACAACTAATGGCTTTCATGGACATGGACAAGGAAATTGAGTCAATCATGCTATACAGATTCAAATGTTTAACCTACGTGCAATGAAAACCATAACGTGTGCAATCTGAACAACATCTAGTCTTATACAGGCTTTTTTTTTCTTAAAAAATGTTTACAGTGAAAGAAGATGGCTGACAGATATGATTTCAACTGTGCTGTAAAGCCATGTCATGTGTATATCGTACTGATATATTCTATGTACTGTATATACTAACCTATTATGTGGTTGAAACATGTAATAAACCTGAGGATTTGTACAACGTGATTTGCATTATATTTCAGGATTTCTTTATACACATTACTATTATATGACCTATATCCAATAGATAAAAGGACTATTGTTGAAGACAACACATTACACAACTACATTTGCAATGCAGTTTAAGTTTTAAAAAGGCACGGTTTGATATCATATCCATCACATCTATATGCTGTTGTGAAGAGATATCTGTCGGGGGAGAATTTGTTGAGGTGCATATTGTGAGTGTCTCAAGAACTCGTATGTGACCTTTCTTGGGAAACTCGTGACCTGACCTAGTCCACGATGAAATCCATATGGGGCCTGGACAGACCATATCATGTTCTTCTATTTACCTTTCTCCTATTCCTGTCTGTCAAAATGATTGACTAGGTCCCACTAAGAGAGGGTCGCGGAGGTTCCCAAAACATCTGGTTACCATTCCTCGAACCTTCAGAGATGTATAAAAGCTCCTGGTCCCCCCTAGAAACTTTGTCAGATCTTCCTGCTCCTTTTGGGGGAAGGAACATTCTGTCCTTTTTCAGCTGAATTGTAGTCATTTGACTTCTGTCTGTGCTTAGGGCTTGTGCTGATGATTTCTGTATTCTTTATCATTTTTCTATATTCTAGTTAGTAATAAATACTTAATCACAAAGTTTGGGATACTTTTGATTTCTCACAAGGGCTAAATCCACAAATTTCCACCACAATATCTACTGAGTTAAGCATGCTCACCAGCTAGCCGCAGAGCTTTCTATCCTGTAATACTACGTGTACCAAGAGAGGCAAAAGAGAGTCACTGTAGCATCACAGTCTGTCCTCAGTCCAATGTGAGCAGACAAAGTAGTAGCCTTGCAATCCTATTGGAGGTAAAGGGTCTGTTCATATTTTGAGTTTGTTTATTAAATTAAATCCAAAATGACAGAAACAAGAAAACAAATCATACTTAAGTTTGGCCAGACTACTTGGCCAGTGATATAGTAGTTAGCTTAGCAACTCAAATTTAATCACACACAGCTGCCCAGGGAAGTGTGGTGTCAAATCTGTGTGATGGCAAGAATAGCAAGTTGATAATCAGACATGGAGTTCGGGCAGCTCTAGGGTTAGGGCTGGGTGAATTCAAGATCTTACAGTTGATGAAGGCCCTTCTTCGGAGCCATCCGCGCCTTTAAAGTGGACTTCAGGGCCCCCTGTGGGATGGGGCCGGAAGAGTGTGTATGAATACATCTTGCCTTATCGATTCAACACAATCATGTTTTGAATAAATAAAAATAATAATACAAAAATAATAAAGGAGTTATTATACCCCAAAATTGTTATTGGAGTCTTACAGTTCTGGCCACAGTTCCTGTTAAAGCTTTTACACCCTGCTAAATTCAGGCACTCACTCAAGGTTTAGTACCTATTTCTGGACTGTCAGCATCCATTCTGCTCAGATTATCCAATATTCTTATTAAACAGCTCCTCTTGCAGTCTTCGCAGGGCCACCAATGGATCATTTTTGACTGGGTGTTCATGCTGGGAGGACATTTTTGAGATGTAGCCTTGATCAGACCCGCTGCAGGGGGTCTTTCTACTGGGCTCCAGAACCTCGTCCTCCTCCATCTCAATGTTTCCGACCTCGGATTGATGGAAGGATTCTCTCTGAATACTGGCGCACAACAATTCTTGAGGTTTTAAGTTCACTGAGGCCTGTGGGGCTGAACTTTTCTTCTCTGAACAAGCAGAGAGTTGACCCATCGGTAGCATGGAATCCTGTTCCTCATCCTCTGTGGGAATTTGACCAAAGGGTTCTGCCTGCAGGGATAGCCAGTTCTGTCTTGGTGGTTGCAGGTTGTTCAAAACCGGCTCAACTATGTAGACAGATTCTGACCTGGGGCTGTGAGGATTGACGTGATACGTCAACACCTCATTGCGATTTGACAGATACTGATGTTTGTGCTTAAGGTTGACTACTGGTGTAAGTTCTGCTCCTGACGACAGTTCGTTTTTTGGGTTGAGTTTAGGTGTAAGCACAAAAAGACTATCACCATTGTCATTGATTTCTATCTCATGGATGTAGAGAGGAAGTCGATCTCTTATAAGAGGAACACACTCTAAAACAGGAGGGATCTGCAGCTGGCCTATGAGTCGGTTAGCCTCAGTCATGACCTCCTCCTCATTGTTTACACACTCCTTTTTGAACCAGTCAGGATTTTCCAACTGATAGGCCTGGAAGGCTTCGATTGCCTTCTTCAGTGCTCCACCTGATGGACAGTTGAAATATTCGTCCCCACCAATGCCCTTGATCTGGTTGACCTGACCTGGCTGATACTTCTCAATGTCTAGGATGCGGAAGTACAGTTCTTCGAAATGCTTCATGAGCTTGTATTTGACTAGGATGTCAAAAACTGATGGCACGTCTTGTTCCCCGCTGAGGTCGTCAAAGTAGGCCACCATGTACTTGCCCTGCATGCCGGCCTGATGCATGTCTGGTACGAAGAGGTTGAGAAAAGGAGTGAGCATGTCGTCAGTAGGGGAGAGAACATCTTCCCTCAGAGTCACACGGCCTTGACCACACATGGCCTTCCACTTTGCCTGAACGCCTTGTGAGCACAGTACAAGGATTTTGTCAGATGGATTTTTTAGCTGTTGACGTTGCCACTCAAGCCAGCGAAGGCGCCCCACCATGCCAACCGAGGTGGAGTCCAACAAGTCCACTAGCACCTTGGTGCCACACTTGGCCTGAAGGAAGGTGCAGAGCTTTAATACTACGTCGCTGTAGAGACGGTGGTCCTGGGAGTAGATGACCAGCACTTTGGGAGGCTGTTTAACTTGCCCCTCCTGTGATATCTCACCTACCACAGGTGTTGCAGTAACACCAGTTTTGCCTGAAAGTGCATGACAGAACAGATGAATGCCATCGTCCAATTAAGAGTCATTTTAAGATAGTTTTAATTTTAAGATGCTATACATATGAACAAAGATATGCCTCAGCAACATATTCTACTGCAACGTATCAATCAAGGTTTCTCATTGAATCTTTATATATTTTGTAGTTAGAATAGATCAAACAGAATATGTATTGAACTAACCTTGCTTTCGGCAGAGGACGTACATTACAACTGCTATGACCCCACACAGAAACATCACTCCCAGGATGAAAAATGTGTACACCGGGCCATTAGGGGCTTCTGTTGGCTCTGCAGGGGAAATCAGAACACATTTGATAAGATTCTGACTATCAAAGAAAAATTGTATTGAAATTTAAGTTTGGCACGTCTTTACTGGATATTATGAATCTTTCTTTGTTACAGGACATGTACCACAGTCCTTCAAGGTAGCTGTAATTAAACCTCTTAAGAAACCTACTCTTGCTCCAGAGGTGTTGGCTTACTACAGACCTATCTCTAATTTTCCCTTCCTCTCGAAGATCCTTGAGAAATCCGTCGCAAAACAATTATGTGACTTTCCACAAAAGAATGCTTTGTCCGAGGGTTTCCAGTCACGATTTCGAGCATTGCATCATAGCACAGAAAAAGCACTGGTGAAAATGACGAATTATCTTCTTCTTGCATCGGACCAAGACTCATCTCTTTTCTTGTCTGGTCTTGCTGGACCTCAGTGCCGGATTTGATACCATCGATCATTGTATCCTGCTTCCCTAGACTAGAACATTTGATTGGTATTAAAGGAACTGCTCTCAGCTGGTTTAAATCCTATTTATCGGATCGATCCCAGTTTGTGCTTGTAAACGGCACATGCAAACTGCAAACTGCATAAACTTCCATTGTTATGCAGACGATACTCAAACATATCTGTCGATCAAGCCAGAAAAGACCGACCAGCTTGTTATACTTCAAGAATGTCTTGGAGACATCAAAACTTGGATGACCTACAACTTCCTGATGCTAAACTCGGAAAAAACAGAAGTTATCATGATCGAGGTCAGCTGTCACGTGATACAGTTTCTCTGGATGGAATTGCTCTGGTATCCAGCAGCACCAAGAATCTTGGAGTTCTTTTCGACGAGAATAGGTCCTTCAACTCTCACATAAAGAAGACTTCAAGGACTGCCTTTTTTCATCTACGGAATATATAGAAAATCAGGAACTTCCGGTCTCAAAATGATGCAGAAAAACGTGGATAATGGTTCAGGCTCAGGTAAGGTTCAGGTAAGGCAGCCGGTCCGGCAGCCGGTCCGGACTCCGTTTCCCCTCACTCCCTGAAGCATTGTGCTGACCAGCTGTCTCCGGTGTTCACTGACATCTTCAACACCTCCCTGGAGACATGCCACGTACCAGCCTGCTTCAAGGCCTCCACCATCATCCCTGTCCCCAAGAAGCCCAGGATCACAGGACCCCCTGCAGTTCGCCTACAGAGCCAACAGGTCTGTAGACGATGCTGTCAACATGGCCCTCCACTACATCCTCCAGCATCTGGACTCCCCAGGAACCTACGCCAGGATCCTGTTTGTGGACTTCAGCTCTGCTTTCAACACTATCATCCCGTCCCTGCTGCAGGACAAACTCTCCCAGCTGCACGTGCCCGACTCCACCTGCAAGTGGATCACAGACTTCCTGTCTGACAGGAAGCAGCACGTGAAGCTGGGGAAACATGTCTCAGCCTCTCGGACCATCAGCACCGGTTCCCCCCCAAGTCTGCGTTCTCTCCCCTCTGCTCTTCTCCCTGTACACCAACAGCTGCACCTCCAGCCACCAGTCCGTCAAGCTCCTGAAGTTTGCGGATGACACCACCCTCATTGGACTAATCTCTGGTGGGGACGAGTCCGCCTACAGGTGGGAGTCTGACCATCTGGTGTCGTGGTGCAGCCAGAACAACCTGGAGCTCAACGCTCTAAAGACAGTGGAGATGGTTGTGGATTTCTGGCGGAACAGAGCCCCACCCTCCCCAATCACCCTGTGTGACTCCCCCGTCACTATTGTGGATTCCTTCCGTTTCCTGGGCTCCATCATCACCCAGGACCTCAAGTGGGAGCTGAACATCAGCTCCATCACCAAGAAGGCTCAGCAGAGGTTGTTCTTCCTGAGGCAGCTGAAGAAACTCAACCTGCCAAAGACGATGATGGTCCACTTCTACACGGCCATCATCGAGTCCATCCTCTGCTCCTCCATCACCGTATGGTACGCTGCAGCCACAGCCAAGGACAAGCGCAGGCTTCAGCGGGTCATCCGCTCTGCAGAGAGGGTGATCGGCTGCAATCTGCCGTCCCTGCAGGACTTGTTCGCTTCCAGGTCTCTGAAGCGAGCTAAAAAGATCGCGGCCGACCCCTCCCACCCCGGACAAAAACTGTTTGTGCCCCTTCCATCTGGCAGGAGGCTGAGGTCCATCAGGACTACGACCTCCCGCCACACGAACAGTTTCTTCCCGTCGGCAGTCGGGCTCATCAACAGAGCCCGGTCCCCCACTGCCTGACTATAACACTCCACCGGTCACTCCCCCTCATACTGCACATGCCACTTTAACTGCAATTCATCACTTTGTCACTTTGTCTCTTGTCTGTTACTTGTTTGTTAGTGCACTTTATGCTTAATACTTTTCTTTAACTTTTTAATATTTAACATTTTTTAACTTTATTCCCTTGTTTTATACTAACCCATAGCCTTAGCCTTATTCTACTATCCCATTGCACTAGCATTTCATTCCACTTTATTTTATTACTTGTGCACTGTTGTCTTGTCTGTCTACTGTCGCGCGCTAACCGCCAAGACAAATTCCTTGTATGTTTGACATATTTTGGCTAATAAATGTTTCCTGATTCCTGTCTGGACCCTGTTCATGCCTTCTGCCGTTGCCTTGCTGACACCTGCTGCTGCTGTCATCATTATTACCATTTTAAATATTATCACTATTACTGTCAACATAAACCAACAATAACCTTTGTTTTCTTTGGATGGTGGTTCTATCTGATGTTGGTTGTCCCTGCAGTGGTGCTGCCTGGCTTACATCTCGCAATCATTTGAGTAATTTCTGTTATAGGAATTGAATGTATTGTACATCTTTTACATTGTTCATTCTGTACACATGATCCATTGTAGTCGGTTTATCCCAGGAAAGGGATCCCTCCTCTCCCTAAGGTTTCTTCCCTTCCTTCCCCATTAAAGGGTTTTTCATTTTTTGGGGGGAGTTCCTGTGCCGATGTGAGGGTTTCGGGACAGAGGATGTCACATGTGTACAGACTGTAAAGCCCTCTGAGGCAAATTTGTAATTTGCGATTTTGGGCTAGACTTGAACCGGGAAGAAATAGCAGCCAGAAAAGCCAATAGTTTTGTTTATGACCAAAAAAAAGTACTTTCCCCATCAGCCTCAACTATTCTGCTTTGTGTGGTGCTAACTTGTTTTGATCCAAATTTTAGGGCAGCAGAGAGCTTGACACAACATTGCAGCGTTAACACACTATGGAATTCATTAACATTCATTTAGTATGGCTGTGACACACAAAATAGAATAATTTACTTTATCAAAAACACCGGTCTTTACACTGCGTGTCAAAATGGCCACTAGGCCTTTCTCCCTAAATTGTTTCCTAATTTCACACACACATACGACTCGGCCTCCTCACATTCAAAGTAACAAGGACGAGCTACAGAGAAAAAGCATTTGAGGAAACACATATCTTGAGAAAAAAACACTTTGTGCCCTTAAAATTTAGGGCTTGATAATAGCATCATACAGTTAGTGTGGGGAGGGCGGGTTGCGTTACAGGTGGAGTTCCAACCATTTTCCATCAAATTGCCAAATACTGTGGAAAGCAGGTGTGGCTGCCTGTTCCTAACTTCTACTTATTCTTTCTTTGTTGCTGAAAAAACAGGTTTCCCAACTGAAATCAATAAATACTTACTGTGCCTTTGGATTGTGTGTAATGGATTGTCACAAAATAAAAACAAATTATGGAGGGGAGATGAAAAGGATGTTGCATGCATACAGATTGTAGAATTCCTGAGGAAAATTTGGCATTTGTGATTTTGGGCCGTACAATATAAATTAAATTGAAAGAAAAACTGTAGGATCTTGTGCCAATAACTACCTTCAGAAGTCACACCTGTGTGCAAGTTAAGCCAGTGGAGCAGCATTAAATCCATTATTACAAAATCTAAGGAATAGGGCACCCCAACACCTCTGATGAGAGGAAAAAGTCTTGCGGAAAGCAAAGAGGATCAGAGATAAAACAAAGAGATCAAAAGACTCAACAGTATATCTCACAGAGCTGAGCTTTATGGAAGAGTGGCCAGGTGAAGCCAGTTCTTAAAGATATTAATTAATTAAATATCAATATAAGGGCTAGGAGCCAACATACCAGGACAAATATATAGTGTTCTCCTTTGACGGGCACAGTCCTGGCCACATTGTGGGAAAAGAGGTTTGATCTGCAAAGAAAAAAAGTCATGTCAACAAATGGGATCAGAGAGAATGCAGTGCATGCGGAAAGTATTCACAGCGCTTCACTTTTTCCACATTTTGTTATGTTACAGCCTTATTCCAAAATGGATTAAATTAATTATTTTGCTCAACATTCTACACACAACAACCTATAATGACAAAGTGAAAACTGTTTTTTGCAAATTTTTGCAAATCTGTTAAAAATAAAAGAATGAAAACATAACATGTACATGTTATGAATACGTACATGTGTAAGTATTCACAGCCTTTGCTCAATACTTTGTTGAAGCACCTTTGGCAGCAATTACAGCCTCAAGACTTGGGTATGATTCCACAAGCGTGGCACACCTATTTCTGGGCAGTTTCTCCCATTCTTCTTTGCAGAACCTCTCAAGTTCCATCAGGTTGGATGGGGAGCGTCGGTGCACAGCCATTTTCAGATCTCTCCAGAGATGTTCAAATCGGGTTCAAGTCAGGGCTCTGGCTGGGCCACTCAAGGACATTCACAGAGTTGTGCCGAAGCCACTCCTTTGTTATCTTGGCTGTGTGCGGGTCGTTGTCCTGTTGGAAGATGAACCGTCACCCCGGTCTGAGGTCCAGAGCGCTTTGGAGCATGTTTTCATCGAGGATGTCTCTCTACATTGCTGCATTCATCTTTCCCTCAATCCTGACTAGTTTCCCAGTTCCTCCCGCTGAAAAACATCCCCACAGCATGATGCTGCCACCACCATGCTTCACTTTAGGAATGGTATTGGCCAGGTGATGAGCAGTGCCTGGTTTCCTCCAGACATGACGCTTGGCATTCAGGCCAAAGAGTTCAATCTTTGTTTCATCAGACCAGAGAATTTTGTTTCTCATGGTCTGAGAGTCCTTCAGGTGCTTTTAGGCAAACTCCAGGCGGGCGGTCATGTGCTTTTTACTGAGGAGTGGCTTCCGTCTGGCCACTCTACCAAACAGGGCACTGTGCTCATTGGGACTTTCAATGCTGCAGAAATCTTTCTGTACCCTTTGCCAGATCTGTGCCTTGATACAATTGTGTCTCGGAGGTCTACAGATAATTCCTTGGACTTCATGGCTTGGTTTATGCTCTGATATGCACTGTCAACTGTGATAGCTTATATAGACAGGTGTGTGCCTTTCTCAATCATGTCCAATCAACTGAATTTAGCACAGATGGACTCCAATCAAGTTGTAGAAACATCTCAAGGATGATCAGTGGAAACAGGATGCACCTGAGCTAAATTTTGAGTGTCATGGCAAAGGCTGTGAATACGTATGTACATGTTATGTTTCCGTTCTTTATTTTTAACAGATTTGCAAAATTTGCAAAAAACAGTTTTCACTTTGTCATTACGGGTTGTTGTGTGTAGAATGTTGAGGAAAATAATGAATTTAATCCATTTTGGAATAAGGCTGTAACATAACAAAATGTGGAAAAAGTGAAGCGCTGTGAATACTTTCCGGATGCACTGTATATAAAATATATATATATTAAATATTATACAACAAAATATAAACATATTCGTAAAAAAATATTTTACCTCAACATCAAACTGGCAGCAAGATTTTGGACATTCATCCAGATGGAATGTTACATTCAGAGTCTTAGCCTGGAAGTTTAATAACGGAGAGAATTGAGCATTTAGGGAGCATTACACAGGAAGAAGACATTATACGATGACAATTATCCATTCAAATGTTTGACTATAACACTAGAGCATGTGAATCTCAACAAATGTCTATTGAGGAAATAAATGTCAGTTTAGTTTAGCACCACATAATTGCAACAGATGTGATAAGGTTGAGGGAAGTTGTCATATGAGGGCCATTGTAGGTATAAATAAATTACGGAGCTGGGGAAAGTCCAGGATTTCCAAGATCAAGAAACTCAAATTTTGTCTGCGATTATGAAGTCATAAATAAGTGAAAACTTTGATTTCATTTTTTTTTGTTTTCAGATTTTCAGTTACATTCTGTTAAAACCTGAAACGCTACCAAAGGTTGGGCCAACCATGCATATTGGGGCAATGTGGTTCCTTGACAAAAATAAAGCTGTAGTGTTCAGAAATGTATGAATGTATGTGAATGCTGCAAATATACGTATACTTGTTTTAATATTTTTGACTATATTTATTATTTTTCCATATTCTATTTCAGTTCATGTTTATCGTATTGTTACTACTATTATACAGTCTTTTATGTTCCTTCTAACTTCCCATTAAGTATGGCATTCTACTGCTGAGCAACTTGGTGTGTGCTTTGAAGAAGGGGGGTCGTCGTGGTGTAGGGGTCGAGAGGGGTGCGCTGGCAACCACAAGCTTGGTAGTTCGAGTCCTGGCTGCCCCATGTCCCATGTCGAAGTGTCCCTGAGCAAGACACCTAACCCCTAATTGCTCCCCAGGCAAAGATGTAAAAGCCATGGGTTAAAAATGTAATGTAAGTCGCTTTGGATAAAAGCGTCTGCTAAATGACCTGTAATGTAATGTAAAAGAAGAGTGTGTCGAGAACCTCTTTTTTTATTTTACAATAATCTAGTTATTGGCAATACAGTTTTAATACATGTGAATTTTATCAAAACGATGGGCACACTAGGTACCCTGTAGTCCTAATAGAGGACATAGGTGCTGACGTCAGACTCCGAATGCAACTGATGTCTCTACGAGGAGACAGTACAGTCAAGTGGTTTGCAGAAATAGTTGCTCAGGTACAAAACATAGTACGTTGTAATAAGCACATGCAGTAATGTTGTTGGTCAAATCACTTCATCTTCTATGGGAGACTCTAGCTGATGATACTCTAAGACAGAGAAATATCCAGCATGATGTGACCTCACCTTGTGTGTGCGCTTGGTAAGATCTTGGTAAGTCGAGCAGCGAACAATGATGATGTATTCCTCACAGAGCGTGTCAGGAGCGAAGCTGACATCCAGAGCGGATTTTTCACTGTCCACAGTCAGACTGATGTTCGGCTGCCACAGACTTCCTACAGTTTAGGTGACAAGGCAGTGGGTTATGTGTCAAGTGGTCTATGTTATTTACTCACTCTTACTTGGTTTGATAATGTCATGGACAAACCTCTCTCAATGCAAAACTTGGTCATCTGCATTTTGGGATCTGGACAACCTGTGTAAACCAGAGGATTATGGATAAATCAAGAGGAACCAGAATTCAGAAAAGTGAAGATTATACAGGTTGCACCAATTTTGCTTTATTGCACTGAAAAATAGAATGATTTGCAAATTGGCTAAGACTTGTATTAGTCATCTCACATTGGAATCTTTTGTTTGCCGGTATGAGGGGACTCATTTATAATCGTTTACAATACTGGGTCTGAAAGACGTGTACACTTTTTATGCCATCAGCAAACATAGGTCAACAAATATACCGTATTCGGCTATCAGGTACAACAGGTAATCCTTGAGCTAACGCAACTGTCGGACAATGTGTTGACATCCTCAGGCCATGAGTTTTAGTAAGTGCATCGTAAAAAAATATCCTAATTTTACGGAAAATAACTTTTTACAGTCGTTTTTCTGTAAAAACTCTATAAAATCACTGTGTGCCGGGTCTGTGAAAAACCACTCCTCAGAGTTGGGGAACCATGTTCTGCTGGAAAAAAGACACTCCTCATAGTTGGGGAACCATTATATGACCAGGTGTTGGGCAAAGCTCAAAAACTCATTAGAATAGTCAAACCTATTCCAGCCCTCTATGGTCCAATCTTTATGGTCTTTTGCAAACCTAAGCCCGCATTTCGTTGTTTCTCATTGATAAAGGGCCTTAGCCCCGCCCCTATGAGCTTTTTTCTAACAGTTCTCGCTGTGCACTTCACGTTTGAATGAGTTGGAGGTCAACCCGTTGAGTGGAGAGTTCTTTTCAAAAAGTAAAATCAGGTGTCCCTGTTTTGGTGTTAAAAAAAACTGGAACGTAATGGCTGCCATGTATGTTAATGCTAAATTGAGAAAAACTTGGAGTAGTGTCTCAATTCTTTACAGAGCGTTATGTTAAGTTTCAATTCAATCAGACATTCGGGCTGAAGGGAGGGGTCTTTCAAAATTAAAGTCAGCGCTAGGGGCTGCTATACAGAAAACTAAAATATCAAATTTTTCACCAGTCCTTATATGCAGGCAAGATTTAGTCAGTTTTGGGATATGATAAGGCTGCCAAAAAGTAAATTCATTTGGCAGAATTCTAATAAACACTACAGTTTCATCAGGGCCTTCGTGGCCCGAGGTTTTTGCCTAATAACATATTTTCCAGAACCGAGTCCCGTGGTACAACACAAAAAAGAGAATGCTTGTCTTGACAGGTCTAAACCCAAACAAGTCCCCGGCCGGTTACGAGAGTCTAAACACCAGAACTCAAAAGATTAGAAAGAAGGAATACACAAAGGCCAGAAAATTGGATATACTTTAAAAACCATTAGAGTTGGAAGAATTAATATAGATTCTTTGAAACACTACAGTTGAATTAATATAGAAAAAAAAGAAAATGTGTTATATCAGAAAGCTGGATACGATTCAAACACAAAATAGAAAAACAGAAAACTGAATATGCTTTATAAACCACTGTATTATGTACAATATTTGTGGGTTTATGTAATAAAATACAAACCTCCAATTGGAAAAAATTGTTACCAAACACTCTGCCTCCAGAGTTTTTCCACTGAAACCACCTTTCTCCTCCCCTCACCAACTATGTGATAGGCATGTGATGACCATCTACACTAGGCAGTGGTGAGTACTCCTGGATTTGTGGTATGCTGAATGAGTTATAAGGAGCTGGTATAAGAACGAAATAGGTGGGGAAAAGGCAGAGACGTTCTGCGAATTCTGACAAGAAGGAAATTTCTTACTGCCAAATTTAAAGATAAAGCCATTTTAAGCAACTTAGTGGCTACACAATTCATGATATCATGGGTTTGCAGATTTAAATCACCAACATGCATACAAACATTTAATGTGGATCCTACACATTGTTTTATAAATGATACCTCAGATCACCTAGAATTTTCAAAGCTTCTTATATGACCTTTTCTGCCACTTCTCTTTTCAGTATTCATCCTTTATAGTCCAGTCAACTATTTCACTTATGATCCAAACTTACAGAGACACACAAACAACATTTGTTCAACAGATATCAAAACTCAATAAAATAAAAGCATGAACAGACCATACGTATATAAATTCTTGTTAATATAAACAACTACTGGTTTTACTTCAGCTCACCAGGAGTGGTGACATCAGTGCTGACGTCATAGGTGCTGTAGCCAACCTCCGTTTTGGGGATGTTGAAGACAGAGACATGGTACGTCTGACCAGGGTCCACCAGCATGTTAGCTGACAACGACCACTGAAAGAGCAGAACATTGTTGTCTGTTTGTAATTTACAAACAGTGTTACTGAGCTCTACATGAATATATACAAAAGTTATTATCTTGTCTTTATTTTTTATTTAGCTGCAGCAAACTGCATAGTATTTATTTTGGGGGCTAGTTTGGGGGCATGCTTGAGGCAGTGACTCACACTTTCTGGAAAAACCTTTTATTACCTTTGTCACTGTCTCTGCTCGCTTTGTCCTCACAAACTAGGCTACTCTTAACCGGCCGATTGAGGTAAAACTGAAGAAGAGTGAAGCTAAAAGATAAATGTCTTGCATTTTCCCTAATGTGCAGCGGGGGGAGGGTCCTGGTTCCAAAGAAAAAAAGAATCAAATGGAAGTTTATGAGAAAATGACTCTACTTCGCTCTTAAAATGAGTTCATGGTCTCTCTCTCTAGTTTCAAGTTTTCTTCAAAACAACATCAAGTGAAATTAGTCAAAGACCATAAAAGAGGGTAAGCTTTAGGGCGGGGTTACCTTGTGATTGACAGGTTAATACGAGAGTATACTAAACGGCATCTCTGCGTCACCCCTCAATATGGTTGCTTTTGTTCACTGGTTGCAAAAAGTGAAGATGGCAGCGGTCAAAATTGAAGCTGGCGACGCTGGAATTGCCAAATTGAGACTTATCCAGTCAAAATGCATTATCACTATTACTGTAAGAGACATTTTGATTTTCATTGGTAACAGGGTCCATACAATTACATCAAATAAAGCATTGCAGATCCAGTTAAGTCTGCTTAATAATTTTCAGAAATATCTCAGCTTTCCATCATGGGTTTCATGTAGAGAAACATATAGACAGTTTCATTATGTAGATTAGCACCACCTCTTTGCTAAATCCTAATAGTAAATGCCCCCAGAAAGGACTTAAGCAGGTAAAATTGTTGAATGAAAAAGCTGTGCCCGAGATCAGGTCCAGTTCTGATGTTGTGAACTATGATAATATCAGCAGGACAAAAACAAGTTATGAGTCATCCGATTATACAATCATACAATAACATTAAATAGTGGCTCCCTTCATGTGAACAAATATATTATATCATAAGGCTCAAATGTTATATAAAAGGCACTATAATTTTGTGGTAAGCCACCCACCTTTTCCCCTGTCGGACTTCTCATTAAGAGTTTCTCTTCGAAGGAATATCGGACACACAGGTTCTGGTTGGTGGACATTACCAGAACATGAAGCTCGCTGGCTGTCAGGTAACCTACACTGCCTGAGGAGATAAAGCACATGTCTTTACTACATACCATCAAATGAAGATAAACTCTTCATCTGAAATGCACCAGTCATTAAATGGACTTTTTCCTTGTTTCCGAAATAATTGCATTTTTAAAAGGTAACATCTGAGATGGCCAATTAACTTACCATCATCCCTTATATTCCAGTTAGCAACCAGCACAGGATGCAGGTGTCCCGTCTCGTCCTGCCTGGTCTCGATGCTCACCTGGAGCCCCTCTGGACCGCTGGGAGTGTAGTTATAAACACTCAGCCAACCCTCATCCATACAGTTACCTGTAACATGACAGGCATATGTTGCACGGCAAGGAGCTAGGAAAACTTTTACTCTCATGTTCACATCTTGAAGAATTATTAAATTGATGACTAAATGTGGCTCATAATGTAATTCAACCGCCCATACTCCAAACCTGTAATGTGCCGGTGAAATAACACATAACAGCAATGACAATAGTAAGAATAAGGAAGAGTAAAATTTACTAACTTGTTGCGACTGTACACCTCAAACCCTGTGTCCAGGAAGAACAAGACAAAAGAGATTATAGATTAATAGTATTGTCAATCTTACAAATATACATTTACTAGTTTGCAAAGTTTTCAAAATTACACCATGTTACCTACAGATAGCATACAAACATTAAAAAAACATTATTTAACATAAAACAAAATCAAACATCAACAACTGGGTAAAGAAAGCCAGTATTTTTGTCAAATGATCAATTGTGTGTGTAATAGCTATTATTATATGATATTATTAGTATTTTGTATTTTTAATCATAAGTAGTATTGTTAAATTATTCTAGATATTTGCTTATTTAGAGAAGATTTAGTCATTAGTTTGGTTTAATTATTTGTTTTTGCAGTTTAAATAATAGGTCATTTGTTTTGGTTTATATTGTCATGACTTGTGGGCAACTGTTCATGGCAGGTAAATGAACTGCACAGCGCTTTTCTAGTCTTCCGATCACTCAAAGCACTACATGTGAGCTACCACACACAGTGCCACCTGCCCATCAGTAACTAACATTTACATACTGTAGTCACGGCCAGTGCTGTAGTGGTAAAATTAGAGGTGGGTAAACTCTGAATTTTGTGATCATACAGACCTCGACGCGATGCGAAGCAACGCAACACAAAACGTCGCGACTCTAGTAAGGCTGTCCTGGCTATATTACATTATGTTATCAGTAAAAGTCATATACAATCAATGACAATGAATAAATGTGTTAGTAGTTTGTAGTTTATTAAATCTAAGAAAACAGTAAAGAAAAGTATGTCAACACAACACAACAACACAATTGCAGATTAAGAACTATCTACATATGGAGTCTCCTTTTTATAGTAGTGCCCAGAGGGCCTCCTTGTCCTCCACGTCAGGTCCTGCCTTGCACAGAGGAGCCATGAACCCCAGAACACGTTCATGGCTCCTCTGTGCTTCTCCTCTCTGCATCTGTGCTCTCTGCTCTGCATCATTGCCTGTCCTCTCACTGCCTGAAAAAATATGTTGAATTTAACACTTAGCCTATGTACTACCTATGTCATCATAAATAGCCTATACAGCATGTTTTTTTTCACATTGAGAACTCTAATCTTCGCGTCACCAGGCGTTTTTCTTGTCCTTTTACCGTGCACGACCAGCGAACACAGAGCGCGCGACTACTCCCCCCCCCCCTTCCCCGTCGGTCGTTCCGCCCGCAACGACGACTACTACCCCCCCGTCGGACCTTCTCGACCGGTCCGCGAAATATTGTCTGACATGAAACCGGTCCGTGAGGTAAGAAAGGTTGGGGACCACTGGGCTGATCCACAGCGTGTATGTGCCTCCTGGATCCTGATTGGTCGCTGCTGCAGCCGCAAGGTGCTGATTGGATGTTCACAGACCGTAATACAGCGCAGATGAGCATGATTCAGACTACGGCGTTTATATGTTCAACAATAGGAAACGTAGTCTTAGCTGTTTTAAAATTACACCAAGTTTATTTCGGATTATTTCAACGGAAGAATACAAGGCGCAAGGAACTTTGAGGTGCGTAAACGCTATTTATAGGTGCGTAAACGCTATTTCCAAATTCTAGAGGTGCGTAAACGGCGTTTACCCTCCACTACAGCCCTGGTCACGGCTACAGGAGCAATGTTGGGGTTAAGAATCTTGCTCAAGGACACATCGACATGCGGGTTAGCATGCACTGGGGTGGGCTGTTGTGACGCCAAAAACACACTTTACCACGTAGGCATTCATGGAGTTATCTTGATTAAAATTGTTTCAACGATAAGCTTCCATGTTGTCATGACAGAAGAACATCAAATTCGCAGTCCAGATGACAAGACAGTGTAGTCAACGGAGAAATGAGCAATTATTCTTAAATATATGAATGAAATATAATTGACTATTTTCCTTACAAGTTGATGACAAGCACTTTAAGCTGCACTATATGTATGAAATATGATATACTATTGTCAAATTTGAATCCAACATAACATGAATATTTTTTTAAATTAAGATAAAAAATATAAACATTGTCGTGGACAAAGAAAAGGTTTATTCGTGTTTAGGAATTAAAACCAAGTAAAAAAAGATTTACAAAAGGGTCATAGTTAGGGTCATACTTTTTTATTTCATCTGTGAAATAGGTGGAATATAAGATGGCGCCGTGGATGGCAGTCTCGGTACTGCTAGGCTTGTCGCAATATGCGATAAAATGAACTCTCTGAAATTGTGTGCAATAATGTTTGGTACTGCGATATTCATTTTACATATAAATGAACGTCACCACCAACATTTAAGTTGATCGCGCTGCCTCTGTCCCTTTTCCTTGTGGAAAGCGGGGGCGGGGCGGCAGCGCGCGCACACAGACACAGCGGACCATGGAGGGCATGCTGTGTCAAGAAGAACAACGGGTTGAAGGAGAAACTACTGTACTACTGTGACAAGACAGGCTTTCAGCTGGACTCCTCAAGGAGGAAGGTCATTGTGTCACGGGGGGACTAAACATGCCTACAGGCAGGCCCAGGGAACACATCACAGTCCTGGCCTGCCTGAACGTGGTTGGAGAGGATACGCCCCCTTTTCATCATCTATAAGGGGGGATGTTCAGGGGGTCCTTATAACAAGGAATTGGTGCCAAATGCCCTCTATGGGAAGTTGCTAGCTGCGTATATGGACAAAGACCTTTTCAAGAAGGGGTTTGTCGAGCGCAGGAGAGCCTGCAACTGCTGATCATGGATGGTCATCAATCTCCACTGGATCCAGAGCTGGTCCGGGGGGCAAAAGGAATCGGAAATTGGGGGTGGCTGGGTTCGGGTTAGTATGGCCTCTACCTTCTGGACCCATTGGTGATTGACTGATCACGGGTCACATCGTCAGGGCCGCGGTGTGGGCCTTCCTCCACAGGGTTCATACACATTTTGACCAGTGGATTTCCATGACTTTTCCATGACTTCAAACAAAATGTCCATGACCAAATAAGTGTGAAATCTCAGTGTATACATGAAAAAGTGAGAAAATGTAGTATTTAAACTAACAATGAGAATACCAAAGCATACAGTGTTTCCCCCACCATTCAATTCGGTCTCAAGATGTTATAATTATACAATTATCCACTATGGATGAGTATCGTTTGGGGTTTTCCTGATACCAGTGCTAAAACGATACTTATAAAACATACCGGTGCCTAAACAGTGCCATTGTGCAGGAACTAAAGATATGTAACTTGTATTGAACGCATTTATGTTGGATTGACGCTCCTTGTGTGTCTCCATGTATTGACGTCGTGATTGCAGTAGGTGCAACACAGAAGAGCTGCGTTAGGCACAAGAGCATATTGTTTATCTGCCGTGTGACAGAATGTAGTAATTGTATATTATGTTGACGCATTGCAGCATAAAATAAACACAAAACGAAAAGAATCAAATGATCTCCTGTCATTCGAGGAGGAAAATTAAGTCACGTGTCTGCAGCTTAATACGGCTCAATGACAAAGAACACCGAAGCAACGCCGCCACGCCCTCTGTTTACAACTTGGAACTGCTGCTAGCAGGCGGGCAGCGCACGTCGGGAAATGTCGGTGTCGCGTACAGCGCCGGAGGCCGAAGAGAGAGACGTGCTGCTCTGCATGGGGGCTTCGCTAGCAGTCGACCTCTGATGGGGTTTCTGTAGTAGCTTCGCTAGCAGCGGCGCAGTGATGTCTGCTTCCTTTAGCACGGCTCGTTAATGCCGCTCTCCCATGTTTAAAATATATCATGTTCCTCCACATTACTTTCATTCTGCTCGTCCCGGGTCTTTGTTTGTCGTAACTCATGAGATGCACTTTTCCATATGTAGCCAACCACGGTTAAATCTACACTTCCCTGACACTGGATGATTCCTGAGCTACCGAACTTTTCAGTTAAAGCGCGTTTACACAGCCGCGGTGTGAATTATTTGCGCTGCGAGTATCAGAGCGTCCTGCGTCTCTTTAAAACCATATGAATGATTTCAAACGTAATATTAAATGAACCACATGACCATAGAAATATAACAAATTTCCATGACTTTTCCAGGCCTGGAAATGACCATTTTGAAATTCCATGACTTTTCCAGGTTTTCCATGACCGTACGAACCCTGCCTCCACCTCACTATCTCCAGCAAACCAATCAGCATCTTCCTGGTCTTCGCCTGAATTTGCCTTCCCCTCCCAACATCCACTTTCCCCAGCCCCTTGAACCCACCCCCTATCTCCAACCCCCAGAACCAACAGCCACCTGCCCCAGCTCCACGGCCAGGCTACTAACAGCTCAATAGATGATGAATAGTCTGACGATATTGCAGCTTACCAGACAGTGCATAGTAAGAGGAGGATTGCCCTCGGGAACCGAAAGCAGCTAATGAGCCAGTTATCCTCATGTGCAAGCAAATCCTCTCTGTCTCTAAATATGCGCTCTCTCCTTATTGCACCATTTGCAATGTCTTCTAGTAGTGCTAAAGCAGCCATTGTTTTAATAGTATGCATTGCACCACTTTATGCATTTTATATCCACTCGTGTAACTGCAGACACGTGTTAATTGTTAATCAGTGTTAATTGTTCATGTGTCTCAGATGTGCACATCACTCAGTCTGAAGACAAATTGTGTTCATATTTATTAATTATTAGAGTTTCCCAACATCACCTGTAAGTGTCGCCAAGGAATCAACAGCTGTAGAAAAGGGTCTACGACAGCCCTGAAGTTGGCGTGAGGCACGGCACATTTCCACGGTCATTTTGCTTTTGATACATCTGATCGTTGATATGAAAACGTGTGTTCGCCACTTTTTTGTGCATACGCACCCTTTCTACATGAGCCCACTGGTGTTTTGCAAGCCATTCATGAGATAAGAATAGTTTAACAAATGTCCCGCAGGTGGTGTTATACACTCAAATTAAAATGAAAGAGCTTTTTATTATACTATTTGAATATTATTTACTACTACTACTTACTATTTTTAAGTCCAGAATGAGGGGATTTGATATGTTCACAGCATCTATGGTAATTTTGGTGACCCTTTAATCATTTTAATCTAATCGAAAAATAATGCCTACAATGACAACGGACGTCTATCCAGGTAAGGTTAATTTACCAGCGTTATCGTCCCTTTACAGACTGACAATTTTAATTTATTTGGCTTGAAAAGGCGAGTAGATAAGGCTTTAACACCGCTAAATCACCTTAAAACACAATCATTTGTTTTAATAGTTTTACTTGTAGTTTGCTGAATCCAACCAAGTTAGGACCCAGTGTTAAACAATCCTACCCAAACTACCGGCAGTATTCACAGTATTCACAAAAAGTCACGGACACAAAACAACAGTGTGGTCAATATGTATATGTAAAATTAAATAATAGATGGCCAAGTAGAACAGATATTTGGACATCATTCTGCATATATTGGCCACAACATTAACTACATTACATCACGTTAGCTTAAAAGTTAAGTTGCGTTGGGAAAAAACGTTTCTAGACAGGAAGGAAAAAGACTAAGCTAAAACAGGTGCGTCCGTGGCCCCTGTACCCTTTGATAGTCTATTTTTTACCTTAACCAAAATGCCATGGTTTTCATTTTAAATCAAAAACAAAAAAGCGGAAATGTACGGCCGTATTTGTTGTCCAAAAACGAACAATCAAAACCAATAACTAGCTGTAAGTCCCCTTTTTTAGTTATAAGCGCGACAGCTAACCCGGAAATACGAATATTTCACATTAAAGCTGAAGGCAATAGAATGTTTGTAAAAGTACACGGACTGTAGACGGAAAACTTAACAGTACCTGTTTGGAGCAGTTGAGAGGAGGCCATGGTATAATCGTCACCGCGGACGAAACACAGATTATCACCAAAACTGGTCGAAGAAGAATCATAGTGAAGAAAGAAAACTGCCAGAGACTGAGTGACAAACGCTCGTGGTGATATCTGGAAACTTCCTGCTTCTACGTATTTTTCATGCAGTGTTTACAGTAAATGAGCTGTGCTACCTTCACGTTACCTGGGAATATAGACCACTACTCTGTTGATTTTTGCAGTAGGGCCGGGTGCGAAAAGTGGTCGGTGGCAGGTTCCTCTGCCTTAACGGCAGGTTGCGGTGGTCGGATCCTCCGGTGGTCGGTGGTCGGATCCTTTTTCAGAACGGCATAAGCCGAACTCAGTTGGGTATTCAGCGACATGCAAATATTATGTAACGTTCTGAAAAAGGATCCGACCAGCGGAGGATCCTGCCACCAACCACCGCAACCTGTCACCTACCACCGCAACTTGCCACCGATCATCGTCACCTGCCGTTAAGGCAAAGCATAACCTGCCACCGACCGCTTTTCGCGCTCGGCGTCGCTCGATTTTTGCTGCCTCTGATAATGATAAAATATCATGATTAGAGAAAATACTGGAGCAGTCCTCGTGGACGCTGTGCCACTTACAATAATTTGGATGATTTGGAAAGATATTATACATATATGATATTGTTTCTAAGACTAAGAATTTCTTAGATTGGCAGCCGATTCATTCATTAGACATGCTTTATAGTTTAACAAACTATATTTAACCAAAACATGTAAACTATAAAGCATGTCTAATGAATGAATCTGAAAATCTTTTACGGATTTATTGTTCACTAGTTTAGTGCCTAATTAACAGCAAGGAAATCACAGATAGACCATTGATAGAATCAACCATGTCTAAGATTTATATAGCCATTCATTCCCTAAAACCCTTAGTGAATACCAGATCAAAGCTGAAGGGAGGGGTAATGTCCGACAGGGCATTATTCCCATAAACATTGAATGCAACATGAATAATGATTCAGGTCTCTTCCGGATTGTGTGATCTCCTCAGAGTGATTGCATTTTTGCACAACTTGAAAGGGACAAATTTCCCCATGATCTTTATATCTTCATCATGATAAAAGGAACTCGTTTTTTTGCTTATCTACTTACGATTTATGGAACAGTACCACAATTAGTCAGAAAAACAATTGGTGGGATAGTGAAACACAGGAAGACATGTCATACCTTCACCATCAGATGGCACAATAGTACTCAACGACTGTGAGCTGAATATTACAGTAATTTAACAGCATGATCTTAAGCACTTCTTTCATAGTTTGTCAATGAGTTGAAACTCAAATGCAATGGGATTATATTTCTTAAGTATCCCCACAAACTGCAAGCTTAAGTTTCTTGTCTGCCATCAAATATCTAAAATCAAATCTCACCTTGTCTTTTTTTATAAAATAGAGTCACAGTTTTACAGGTCTTTAAGGAACTATGCCCATTAGAAGGGGGCTCGTGTTGCCGACCTTGCTGACTGAGTACCTTGGAAAACAAAAAGTAGGCCAAAGTAATATCACTACTTAAACTGCAAGTTGACAGTTTACAGACCCACTCCTGCCTCAACTCTGGTGTACGGTCAGGGGCACACGCTTTGTTTATGGGTTCTCTACCCTATATACTTTATCTTTTTAGAAATAATATTTTCAAAAACACACTAAATACATTAGTAAAAGTATGCCGACTGAACTACTAATATATACATATACTAACATTAACACTATTTCACAGTTTTTCACATTTGAAGACTATATTACTAAAATATGATATATTTTTATTGCACACATATGCACTAACTAAGATATCACATTGCACCATGCAATCACTTGAAATCAATCATACATTGATTTGGGATTTTGCTGTTGCGTACCCAACACTGTCAATCCAAATGATTCATATTATATGATGACGTATGCCCAATTCAATTCATTTTATTTTGTATGGCACGAAAATCACAAATTAAAAGGGCTGTAACAGTAGAGGTCCGCCAACCACCGGGGGTAGTTGCTTTGTGCAAGGAGGAATAGGTTGAGCACTGCCCAAGCCTTACAGAATGACCTCCAGCAGGCCACTAGTGTGAATATCCCTGCCCAACCAAACAGACATGAGTGTGGCATCAGGGTGGCCGTCCTTTAGTATAGGACTGCACTGCCAGCCTAGTGGAGCTCGATTGGCATTTTCTATAGGACACAAGAATTGGCATGTCCGCCACAGGTTCCCTGTGCTATTCACAGATGAGAGTAGGTTCACCCTGAGCACCTGTGATAGACGTGAAAGGGTCTGGAGAAGCCAATGAGAACGCTATGCTGCCAACAACATCATTCAGACTATGCAGGAGCTCACGGATGCCCTTAGACATGTCTGGGAGGACACCCCATAAGACACCACCCATCGTCTCATTAGGAGCATGCCGCGACGTTGTCAGGAATCAGGAAACATTTATTGCCAAAATATGTCAAACATACAAGGAATTTGTCTTGGCGGTTGGTGCATGACAGACAGTGTAACAATAGACAACAAGACAGCAGTGCACAAGTAATACAATAAAGTAAAATGAAATGCTAATGCAATGGGTTAGTAGAATAAGGCTATGGGTTAGTATAAAACAAGGGAATAAAGTTAAAGTTAAAAATTAAAAATATTAAAAAAGTTAAAAAATATTAAGCATAAAGTGCACTAGCGAACAAGTAACAAAGTGACGAGTGACGACAAAGTGATAATTTACATTTAAAGTGACATGTGCAGTGTGAAGGGGAGTGACCGGTGGAATGTTATAGTCAGACTGTGGGGGACCGGGCTCTGTTGATGAGCCCGACTGCCGACGGGAAGAAACTGTTCGTGTGGCGGGAGGTCTTAGTCCTGATGGACCTCAGCCTCCTGCCAGATGGAAGTGGCACAAACAGTTTTTGTCCGGAGTGAGTGGGGTCGGCCACGATCTTTTTAGCTCGCTTCAGAGACCTGGAAGCGAACAAGTCCTGCAGGGACGGCAGATTGCAGCCGAACACCCTCTCTGCAGAGCGGATGACACGCTGCAGCCTGCCCTTGTCCTTGGCTGTGGCTGCAGCGTACCAGATGGTGATGGAAGAGCAGAGGATGGACTCGATGATGGCCGTGTAGAAGTGGATCATCATCGTCTTTGGCAGGTTGAATTTCTTCAGCTGCCTCAGGAAGAACAACCTCTGCTGAGCCTTCTTGGTGATGGAGCTGATGTTCAGCTCCCACTTGAGGTCCTGGGTGATGATGGAGCCCAGGAAACGGAAGGAATCCACAATAGTGATGGGGGAGTCACACAGGGTGATGGGGGAGGGTGGGACTCTGTTCCGCCGGAAATCCACAACCATCTCCACTGTCTTTAGAGCGTTGAGCTCCAGGTTGTTCTGACTGCACCAGGACACCAGATGGTCAGACTCCCACCTGTAGGCGGACTCATCCCCACCAGAGATCAGTCCAATGAGGGTGGTGTCATCCGCAAACTTCAGGAGCTTGACGGACTGGTGACTGGAGGTGCAGCTGTTGGTGTACAGGGAGAAGAGCAGAGGGGAAAGAACGCAGCCTTGGGGGGAACCGGTGCTGATGGTCCGAGAGGCTAAGACATGTTTCCCCAGCTTCACGTGCTGCTTCCTGTCAGACAGGAAGTCTGTGATCCACTTGCAGGTGGAGTCGGGCACATGCAGCTGGGAGAGTTTGTCCTGCAGCAGAGACGGGATGATGGTGTTGAAGGCAGAGCTGAAGTCATGGTAAATGGTAAATGGACTGTACTTGTATAGCGCTTTTCTAGTCTTCCGACCACTCAAAGCGCTTTAACACTACATGACATCATTCACCCATTCACACCCATTCATACACTGATGACAGGAGAACCATACACAGTGACACCTGCCCATCAGTAACTAACATTCATACGCTGTAGTCGCAGCTACAGGAGCAATGTTGGGTTAAGTGTCTTGCCCAAGGACACATCAACATGCGGGTTAGCCGGGACTGGGATCGAACCCACAACCCTCTGATTGCAGGACAACCGTGCTCCCCACTCACCCACAGTCGCCCATAAACAGGATCCACAAGTCCACAAACAGGATCCTGGCGTAGGTTCCTGGGGAGTCCAGATGCTGGAGGATGTAGTGGAGGGCCATGTTGACAGCATCGTCCACAGACCTGTTGGCTCTGTAGGCAAACTGCAGGGGGTCCAGGAGGGGGTCGGTGAGGGACTTCAGGTGGGTCAGGACTAGCCGTTCAAAAGACTTCATGACTACAGAGGTCAGGGCGACAGGCCTGTAGTCATTGAGTCCTGTGATCCTGGGCTTCTTGGGAACAGGGATGATGGTGGAGGCCTTGAAGCAGGCTGGTACGTGGCATGTCTCCAGGGAGGTGTTGAAGATGTCAGTGAATACCGGAGACAGCTGGTCAGCACAATGCTTCAGGGTGTGAGGGGAGACGCAGTCCGGACCGGCTGCCTTACGGGGATTTTGTCTTTTAAAGAGCCGGTTAACGTCTCTCTCCAGAATAGAATAGAGAGGGTCGTTGCTGATGGGGGAGGGGAAGGTGATATAGATGAAGAGGCGTGAGCACCTGATGGGCTGGGGGAGGGAGGGGTGGGGGACTGCAGCAGGTTGGTGGAGCTGTGGGGGATGGGATCAGGACATTGTCTTTCGAATCTCCAGTAGAACTCATTCAGCTCGTCTGCCAGGCGGGGTCATTCATGGAGTGGGTTTTTTTTGGCTCGTAGTTAGTGAGGTGTTTGAGGCCTCTCCAAACCGAAGCAGAGTCACTTGCTGAGAACTGTTGTTGGAGTTTCTCAGAGTACAGTCGTTTAGCATCTCTCACCGCCTTGCTAAACTTGTATTTTGACTCTGTGTACAAGTCTTTGTCCCCGCTCCTAAATGCCTGATCCTTCTGCAGGCGTAGTGTTCTGAGTTCCGCTGTGAACCAGGGTTTGTCGTTGTTGTAACTCACCCTGCTGCATGATGGTACACAGCTGTCCTCACAGCAGCCGATGTAGGAAGTTACACCCTCTGTGAACTCATCCAGACTGTTAGTATCAGTCCTGAAAACATCCCAGTCTGTGCAGTCAAAGCACGCCCGAAGATCCTCCAGCGCCTCACTGGTCCACTTCTTGAATTCCCTCACCACAGGTTTGCAGAACTTTAGTTTCTGCCTGTATGCAGGAATCAGATGGACCATGACGTGGTCAGAGTGTCCCAGTGCAGCACGAGGGACGGCGTGATAAGCCCTGCTTACTGTGGCGTAACAGTGATCCAGCGTGTTCTCCTCTCTGGTGGGGCACTTAATAAACTGTTTGTATTTAGGAAGTTCATGGGTGAGATTACCTTTGTTAAAGTCCCCGAGGACAATAACTAAAGAGTACGGGTTGGTCCGCTCCACACGCCGTATCTGGTCGGCGAGTGTCCGCTGTGCCTCATGCACGTTGCCTGGCGGCGGCATGTAAACACCGACCAGGATGAATGAAGCGAACTCACGGGGGGAATAAAAGGGTTTGCAGTTGATGAAGAAAGTTTACAGATCAGGAGAACAGTGTTTTAGGATCACCGTTACGTCGTTGCACCAGCTGTTGTTGAAGTAAAAGCAGATTCCTCCACCCTTCGTCTTGCCGGAGAGCTCCGTGTCGCGGTCCGCTCGGAGCGGCTGGAAACCCGCCAGCTGGAGTGCGGAGTCCGGTATCGATCCGCAGAGCCATGTCTCTGTGAAGCACAAGACGGAGGATGTAGAGAAGTCTCTGTCTCTCCTCACCAGCAGCTGAATTTCGTCCAGTTTGTTGCACAGTGAGCGCACGTTGGAGAGAAAGATGCCTGGCAGCGGAGTGCGAGAACCACGCTTGCGAAGTCTCACCAGCGAGCCGGCCCGTCAAGCATGCATATAAGTATGTGGGGGCCACACAGGATATTTGGAAGCAATTTGAGTTGTACAAATGACATTTGGGCAAAATGGACTAGCCTGTGACATAATTTTTTCACTTTTGTTGAGTGTCTATAAAATTAGGCCCTCTGTAGATGGCAGTGTTAATTTTGGCAGGTATTTTTGATTTAGTCTTAGTCTTTAGACGAAAAATGCATATTAGTTTTAGTCACATTTAGTCATTTTAATCCTTAGTTTTAGTCTAGTTTTCGTCGACGAAAAATATTCTGAGTTTTCGTCGACGAAAACTAGACTACAATTTTCTGAGTTTAGTCTAGTTTTAGTCACATTTAATAGCTTTATTAAACTCATTTTCTTCCCTTCTCAGGCCCAGGGACAGACTACCTATGTTCAGAAGGTCTAACTGACGTAGGTTTTTGTAATGCATGTAAAGCAGTGACGTTTGAAGTTCATGACGGTCCTCCCATTTGGCAACCTCAATACCCTCACAAGCCAGCCGCTGCAGAAGGGATCAATGAAACTATAGAGGGCCTCATCAAATCAGGTGTATTGGAGCCCTCACAGTCCGCCTGGAAAGAAAAGACATGACATACTGGTAACCACTACAGTACCTGTCCCAAACCTGTACACGGCATTGACTAGTCTAACACCACAACAACAATGGTTCACTTGCATTGATTTGGCGAACGCGTTCTTTTGCCTGCCGTTACACAAAGATTTACGGGATGTGTTCTCATTCATGTATGGGAACAGACAGCTACGGTATACTCGGCTACCACAAGGGTTCGCGCTTTCGCCAGGTATCTTTAACCAAGTGTTGAAACAAGCGTTAACAGGGTGCCCCCTGCCATAGGGCACGACATTAATCCAATATGTGGACGACATCCTCCTCGCATCCACTTCAGCTGAATCCTGTTTGGGAGCAACAGACACCGTCCTACGCTGGTTGGCCAAAACAGGTTTTAAGGTCAGTAAGTCTAAGTTGCAGGTCACCAGAAGACAGGTTTCATTTTTAGGAGGAGGCGTTTATCAAGCTAAAATCAGAACTGACACAGGCCGCGGACCTTGCAGTACCGGATTACAGCGCACCGTTTTACCTGGATGTTTCTGAAACAACAGGGGTTGTAAATCGGGTTTTGTTTCAGAAAAAGGGGGATGGTAAAAGGAAGGTGCTTCTGTATAGTAGTGTCATGTTGGATAACATGGAAAAACGACATCAGGAATGCACAAAACACGCAGCAGGAGGCGAAAAGCTTGTAATGAAAACAGCACACAGTGTCATGGGCCATCCACTACATGTGCTAACAACACATAGCATAGTAGCTTACGTAAATTCACAAACTTTGAGGACGTCATGACGTCATTAAGACAAAGAAGGCTGAGTAAGCTGTTAGAAGCTCCAAATCTCACCTTCACACATGAAGGCATCAACATGGCTGATCACATGGGAAAGTGAGAACCACACCAGTGTGAATACAAGGTGGAACTGGAAGTGCGAACAGACTTAAAAGGCACACCACTGACACACTCTGATTGGCAATTGTTCACTGATGGCAGCTGCTTTAGACATCCACAGAAGGGGTTGCAGTCGGGATACGCGGTAGTCAGAAGCCATGGGGCAGGGACAGAGGTTCTGGAAGCAGAAAGGATCCAGGGAAGTCAGTCAGCTCAAAGAGCGGAGGTACTTGCATTGATAAGAGCATTACAGCTGGCAGAAGGGAAGGACGTAAAAATCTATACTGACTCTGCGTATGCAGTAGGAGCAGCTCATGTGGAGCTGGGACAGTGGTTAAGAGCAGGTTTTCTGACAGCTGGAGGAAAACCGATTAAACATAAACAAGAAATGAAAGATCTGGCGGCAGCCTTGGCTCTACCGAGCACCGTGGCTATTACTAAGTGCAAAGGACACGAGAACTCCAACAGTATGGTGGCCAAGGGAAACCAGGCAGCAGACCAAGCTGCAAACAGGTTTCACCCCATACGAACTGACCACCGGGAGACAGTTCCCTGGACCCAGTGCCAGCCTGAGGCTTAGGCCCAACCCGGAAGCTCCGCCAGGTGAGTATGCAAGTCATTATAACGAACTACGAGCTCTCGTTTCAGATTTTGCGGACCAGGTGCGAGACAAAACGGGAGATCAGAACGCCCACAACCCCCACACGGCAGCCTGGGTCCTCCTGAAGGTCATTAAGAGGAAGTGGTCGGAGCCGCAGTGGACAAGACCATACCAGGTGGAGGAAAGAACCTCACATGCAGTGAGGCTGAGAGGGAAAGGTGATACCTGGTACCACTGGAGCCAGTGCGCCACCGCAGAGGATCCAGCTCGCACTCTCCAGGACGTCCTGAAGGATCAGGAGCAAGAGGCGGCAACGGGCACCGGAGGGTCCCCAAACGCACCCTCGACGGACAGTTGACCGACAGACACCCAGAGCATGGTGAGCTGTGTCGACTGTCTACAACACGGAGAAGACAAGGAATAAGTGTATAACTATCCTCTCCTCTGTTCTATCTTTCTCAATTCTCCGCATTAGTTTGAAAAGAATGTAATATGCCCAACAAGCTTAACATTGTTATAATCGCTTGGTGTGTCGTGATGCTTGTGTTTGGATTAGCCCTTATATATTCAGTCATCACAGGATCGACCTTATGGGTTTGAGTGCTGGCGCAGCGAGTATAATTATGACCTGAGTTGTTTTTGTTAATCCTTATCGAAATTATCCGTGAATTTCGGTGGAACAAGAACCAGACACAGTAAGCGACAGAAAAGCAGTGTTCTGGGGTCCTCTGCTGCTGCTGCTGCTGAAATACATGAGCACTCGGGGGTAAGCAACCCCATGGAGGAGTGGATGACTAGGATATTCGGGAAATGGAAATCTCTCATCATATCAATTCTGCTGTCTCTAGCAACCTTCCTAGCCATACTCGTCACTTGCGGATGTTGTTGTATTCCATGTGCCAGGGCAGTCTGCATCCGTATTATCACAGTGGTGCGATTCAATCTGGGGACGATCAAAAAACCATGATGCCATTATTGGCCTGGAAAGGAGGAGATGATTCAGATGAGGAGGCTGATCCAGCAGACATCCTCCAGAGATTGGGGGAATCTCTGAAGAGATCAAAAGGGGGAATTGTGAGATGCATATAGTGGTAAAAACATTCTGTAAACAATTGTCTTGTGCTAAAAGCCAGATCTCAGTGGTTGACCCTGAGATGGAGAGATAGAAAGATCTAGGGTTTGCAGCTGTGTTTGGGGAAGGGGGTTATCTTGCTCTCACAGACTTTCGATCAGAGGAGCATTGGGTGTTACCCTCAGCTCCACCTGAGTTCTCATCTCAATTTGTGGCTTCTCGTAACTGGCGCTAAGAACTGTCTTCAAGTGTATAAAAACTCAGCGTTTTTACCACTCGGCGACGCCATTCCACAGAACGCTGAGATACGTGCTTGTATGTTTGACCTCCTGCTTGCAAGCAACAGTCAGAGCCAGATATCTGCGGAGAATTGCTCCTGTAATCTTTTTCTCTTCTAAATAAATGTTAACTTTTTGACTTTAATTGATCAACGTGCTGGATCCTTCTCATCAATTGACTCAGGGGGATCGGAGATCCTGACACTCCCTTATGGATAATGGTACATGTAAGAAGTGTAGTATATTTGATAAATTGGAGGCGAGGCTTAGTGAGTTAGAAGCACGGCTCCGGACCATGGGAGCTCAGTCATTAGCCACTATAGTTACCCAGCCCACCCCCGTAGCCCGTGCGGGCCACATAGACGTAGCGTTTGCTCCTGCTAGCCGTCCCCCGGCAACCCCCGAGCAGCCGGGAGGCTGGGTGACTTTCCGGAGTAAGCATAAGTCTAAGTTGAAGCACACAGTTAACCACCAACCACTTCACGTTTCAAACTGCTTTTTCCCCACTCAGCGACACACCCGCTGAGAAGCCAACTCTGGTGATAGGTAGCTCCATTCTGAGGAACGTGAAGTTAGCGAAACCAGGGACCATAGTTACATGTGTACCGGGGGCCAGAGCGGGCGACATTGAGTCTTACCTTAAACTGCTGGCTAGGGATAAACATAAATACAGTAAGATTGTAATACACGTCGACGGTAATGACTCCCGATTACGTTGCTCGGAGGTCACTAAAGTTAATGTGGAATCAGTGTGTACATACGCTAAAACAATGACGGACACCGTAGTTTTCTCTGGCCCCCTCCCAAACTTGACCAGTGCCGACATGTATAGCCGCATGTCGTCATTCTGCCGCTGGTTGTCGAGGTGGTGCCAGTAAATAATGTGGGCTTCGTTGATTACTGGAAGACGTTTTGGGGAGAGCCTGGTCTGATTAGGAGGGACGGCATCCATCCCACTTTGGATGGAGCTGAACTTGTTTCTAAGAACCTGACCCAGTTTCTTAGTGGACTTAATCCATGACCCAGAGTTCAGACCAGGGAGCATAGTCGCAGTCTTACACACTTCTCTGCGCTTCCATCCGAGCTGTCACTCACCCTATAGAGATCTTGTCTGCCCCACGGACACAGTTATCTAAACTAAAGGTAAACAACCGAGGAGTTATAATAAATAACTTAGACTCTTACATTTTAGCTTGAATTGATTTATTTAATTCAAATATGCTAGATTCCTGTGTACGCCATTAGCAATGGCAAATGTTATGTAAGTTTTAATCAAGGTAAAATGAGCATTCCATGCAAACAACATTTGAATCAGAATGAGGGGTCTACAGAGATCACAGTCTCCTAGAGCTCAACTACAGTGCATAGTGGCAGGACTACAGTGACCTTTTCTTTGGTCTTACTTAAATGCACAGAGGATATATTAACCACACATCTTCTAGCAATGCGCTCAACTGGCAGAAATTATGCTGGGTATGACGTGTCTGTTCCCTGCAAGCCCCAAACTTCTATTGGCTTTCCATAAAAATGTCTGTCCGGGTGGGGATGAAGCCAGGAAACTTGTGCAAGAACATGTTTAAATGCCGTACCCTTTGACACAACATTAACAACTATAAACTGCTTTATAATGGCTGGTCGTAGTTCTGCTAGAGGGTCAAGGACGGGTTCCTCAAAACTGTTAGTGTTTCCACACCACTTAGCATAAACATATGCTGACCTTTATGCTCTGCATCTATCGATTGAGTAAGTTACATTCATATATGTTACCCGTTTACATGTCATGGCAAAACATTCAACCTCAGTGACACAAGGGTACATCTGATGATACATTGTCAACATTGCCTGTATGTCAGACTCATCCAAGATTGTCTGGTGGAACGGAGAAAGAGGCACCACTGTACAGTTTTCTAGGGAAAGTCGTTCTGCTGACACCAAAACACTGCTTTACATAAAGCATATCAGCTGTTTCATTGCACGACAAAGTCCCAACCATTTGTCTTCCTAAAATACAGGTCCTTCCGTATAACAATAACCTTGTATGTGATTGGAGGACCCTTAGACTCCTCGTCCAATCACGTGTGAGGTCATAGGCATGACTCATACAGCAGTACAAGACGAGCATACAAACAGACACGTGTGTGTTACTATATTCAGAAGAACTGTATCTCCAGTTCCTTTGTTTGGTTTTTGCTGGTTCGTGAAGTTGGATGACGTCTCGCGTTCAACTCGCGTTCAACTCCTCTCCGCGGTCAGCAACTTTCGGCCAGTCCGCAGACAGACGAGAAGAAACTGCTGAATGCTCTCAGTGGATTGTCTCGTCATCTCCAACAACAAACTGCCGATATCAACAATATCGCTCCACTGGGGAGTTCGGGACTCTCCAGGTTGCTGTCCATAGAGGAGAGGTTGGCGGCTCTGGGGGAACTGACTCAAAGAAGAGGAGACTGGCGCACAATCCCAAGATAGCGGTAAGAATATGTTCGATAACTGCAAGCTAAGCTAAAAGTAGCATAGCCTAAAACGAAAGCTAAGAGTAGCCTAGTAGCCTTACAAGTGAGCAGAAACAGCTTTATTAAAGTGTATTTTCTTTGCCGTGTCGTTTACAGGAAGCGGTGCGTCGTCTTCACAACTCCGAGACGAATTACAGGCGCTACGAACCGGAGCAAGGGTAAGATTTAAAGACGATGCTTTCATTCTGCGGTATAAGGAAATATATACGTATAGATACCATAGGATGGATACCGATCATAACTGTCATTGTGTGTAAGTGACACTGTTTACTGTTTCTCCATCCTTGTTAAATGTTACTGTGACTTTGTTACGGCCGCCTGTAAGACGTATTTTGAGACGGTACGCAGGAGCTTCAGGTTTTCCCAGCCGGAACACTCATTGCGGGCGGAAGCTGCGAAGAATTCAGCGCGGAGTCGAGCGAGAAGAAAGAGGGTGAGAGTTTATTTGCTGACTTTTTCCAGGTGCATTGATAGATGTGTTGCATCGCACAGTACTGATTCATTGGTGTTTTTACAGCTGCTGGAATCGAGACAAAGTGTGCTGGCTGATGTCGAGGTGGAACTCTGGAAATCCGCCACCGTAGAGCTCACGTCGGACGGAGAGGATGGCGTTGTTGGCGGGGTCTCGGGGTGGATTGTACGGTCGCTGCCATTTCGTAGTCTGTCCCGGTTAGAGGCGACTCAGAAATACAGAGCCACACACACTAGGCGACTGCACAACAGACCTACCTCGGACAACACGGCGCCAGTAACCGTCTACAACCCCGAGGAGGCAAACGGACAGTTTACTGAGCTGTACTTTTTTAAACCGCCTTTACCCAAGTGTGGGCAGATCCTCACTTTGTATATAGTTGTTGTTTGTATGTTGTTAATAAAGCTCTTTCTTTGCATAAACATGTTCCTGGCAAATGTTCATTTTCTCTATAAATTCATTGATGTCCTAATAATAGTGTAGTAGCCTACATAGGATAACAATGAAATGAATATACAGCATAATATGAATATATAAATAAAATGAGGCGGGTGACCAATAGCGACAGATCTGCCAACCAATCACGAGTAATTTTACTTGTTTGAAAGCTGTGGTTTCATCCAATAATGAGCAAGGAAACTCAAGCCTGGTCTGCCCAGGTGTGGTTTTGCTGCCAATCACGAGTGATGTTACTTGTTTGAAAGTTGTGGTTTCATCCAATAAGGAGTAGGATATTCAAGCCCGCTCGGCCACCCGCGGTTTCACTGCATTCATATGCTAATTAGGGCACTTCCGCCAGCTCTCCACATACGTTATGGTTCGTTTCCGACGATTTGTGGCACAGACAAACGCAACGTGCGCGGGTTGCAAATTGTCGGAAACGGTCGGAAATTAGGAAGATTTCCGGGCGTTTTCGGGGACGAAAATCTCACTTTTCATGCAATTGATACCATAAACCAGTGGTCCCCAACCACCCGGCCGCGAAAGTGAAGGCCAGGTACGAGTCCAAGTGGATGGATGTCCACATATCAGAGGTCAAAACCACAGCATTAGCCTTCTGGACCTTTTCTTTGGCCTTCTGCTTCTCCTCGTGATACTTGGCCTCCACCATAGATTTCAAGGTCTGTCTTGAAGGAAGGACATAGGTGGGGTCCAAAAGAGACACCAAGGCCCTAAAGCCTTGATCATCCACAACCTAACAGTAAAAAAAATGTTAATATGTGTTTTACACAAATACCTCAATGTAAACTCAGCAAAAAGAGAAACGTCCCTTTTTCAGGACTGTGTATTTCAACAATAATGTTGTAATAATCCAAATAACTTCTTCATTGTCTTCATTGTAAAGGGTTTAAACAATGTTTTCCATGCATGTTCAACTAACCATAATCAATCAATTAACATGCACCTGTGGAATGGTCGTTAAGACCGTAACAGCTTACAGAGAGTAGGCATTTAAGGTCACAGTTCTAAAAACGCAGGACACTAAAGAGACTTGTCTACCGACTGTGAAAAACACCCAAAGAAAGATCCCCAGGGTCCCTGCTCATCTGCGTGAATGTGCATTAGGCGTGCTGCAGGGAGGCATGAGGACTGCTGATGTGGCCAGGGCAATAAATTGCCATGTCCGCACTGTGAGACGCCTAAGTCAGCGCTACAGGGAGACAGGAAGGACAGCTGATCATCCTCGCAGTGGAAGACCACGTGTAACAACACCTGCACAGGATCGATACATCCGAATATCACACCTGCGTGACAGGTACAGGATGATCACAACAACTGCCCGAGTCACACCAGGAACACGCAATCCCTCCATCAGTGCTCAGACTGGCCGCAATAGGCTGAGAGAGGCTGGACTGAGGGCTTGTAGGCCTGTTGTAAGGCAGGTCCTTACCAGACATCACCAGCAACAACGCCGCCTATGGCCACAAACCCACCTTCGCTGGACCAGACAGGAGTGGCAAAAAGTGCTCTTCATCGATGAGTCACGGCCCTCCCTCATGTGGTACCCTTTATGCATGCTCATCCGGACATGATCCTCCAGCAGGACAATGCCACCAGCCATACTGCTCGTTCTGTGTGTGAGTTTCTGCATGACAGCAATGTCAGTGTTCTGCCATGGCCAGCGAAGAGCCCAGATCTCAATCCCATTGAGCAAGTCTGGGACCTGTTGGATCGCAGGGTGAGGGCTAGGGCCATTCCCCCCAGAAATGTCCAGGAACTTGCAAGTGCCTTGGTGGAAGAGTAAGGTAACATCTCACGGCAAGAACTGACAAATCTGGTCCAGTCCATGAGGAGGAGATGCACTGCAGTACTTCAAGCAGCTGGTGGCCACACCAGATACTGACTGGTACTTTTGATTTTGAGCCTCCCTTCATTCAGTTACACATTATTCTATTTCTGTTAGTCACATGTCTGTGAAACATTTTTAGTTTATGTCTTATGGTGTTGACTCTTGTAGTGTTCATACAAATATTTACACACATTAAGTTTACTGAAAGTAAAAACAGTTGAAAGTCAGAGGACGTTTCTTTTTTGCGTTTATGTGGCAAATAAATATCATACCTTGAAGGGCTGCGAATCCTTTACGATCATGTTCACCAGTGCCTCGTCAATTTTGGCCTTCCTATCACCTAGAATACAACAACAGGCCATGGATACATAATATATTACATTACATTACATCACATGTCATTTATCTGACGCTTTTATCCAAAGCGACTTACAATAGGGTACAAACTCAGAAGAACAAGAAACAAGAAAGTGCAATTTCCTCAAATAAGCCAATTTACAATTTGCTATAGATGAGTGGCTTTATAAGTACAATTTAAGTGCTACAATTTGTTAGTCTTTTAGTCGAGGTAGAGTCTGAAGAGTTGTGTCTTTAGTTTGCGGCAGAAGATGTGAAGGCTCTCTGCAGTCCTGGTGTCTTCAGAGAGCTCGTTCCACCATTTCGGAGCAAGGACAGCAAAGAGTCGTGATCTAGTCGAGTGTTTTGCTCTCAGTGAGGGAGGGACGAGCAGTTTTGCAGATGCAGAGCGGAGAGTGCGGGTCGGGATGTAGGGTTTGACCATGTCCTGGATGTAAGCTGGACCTGATCCATGCACAGCATGGTACGTGAGCACCAATGTTTTGAACTGGATGCGGGCAGCCACCAGTAGCCAGTGAAGAGAGCGGAGGAGTGGAGTAGTATTACCACTGCAAGTACTTTTTAATGAGTAAATGCTAGAATAAAATTAATGTATAAACATGTATTATATATTTATAACATTAAGATTACATGTAGAAGACCTTCTACATAAAAACCTTGTTAGAGGAAATTGAAGTGCTCCCACATCTCGGAGCGACCTCTCTTTGCCACAGGTTCCATTGTAAATTTGCTACTACTACTCGCAACAACACTGACTTTGACTGTATCAAACAGACAAGCCCGAACCCTGTTTCACGCCCATTTGAATCAAATCGAAGCAGTCACGTGACTGTGCGCCGGAACAAGGCTTCGGACGTCACTGATGACGTTACTGTGAGCTGGACCAAAGCTTTGGACGTCACTGATCACGTGATCAGCAGCATACGAACCAAGCACCGATACATTTGCTTCGCCTTGCACTGGTTCATATTTCGACACAAGCTTCGAAGCAGGATGGTCGGGGGTAACAACGCTACCTGCTTGCCTGTCTGCCGCCTAGTCACAGTGACAGAATCACCCTTCCGAGTGATTACAGATCAGAGGGCCCCTGTCATCATGTGGCCGATTCGACTTGTTTCCTTTTTTCTGCCACTCACAATTGACTTGTGTTTCCTCTTTTTTTCCTGCCGGAGAAAATAAATAACCCCTATTGGATTAAGAGAAACTTTGTTGGTCCTGCGTTTGCACATCCTAACAGAACGGACTGACCACAAATAATGGATCCAGCAGCCGCAATAGGATCTCCTCCGGCGGATCCCGTGCAGGAGGCGATCATCAACCAAGGCATTCTTTTGGGACAACAACATCACCTGCTGCATGATCTACGAGGTTCACAACAAACCACGGGATCGCAGATGGCCGAGATCAGCAGCATGGTGCAGGGACTCGCTCTGGCCCGCCCCTCCTTCCAAGAACCAACGGCGGGAGACGCCCAACCAGTTTGTGAGTCTTTTGTTCTGTCTCCTGAACAGTTCCATGGAGACATGAGGGGATGTAGAGGCTTCCTTCTCCAGGCCACGTTTGTGTTTAATCAACGGCCCTGTATGTATGCATCGGACAATTCTAGGATTGCCTATCTGACCGGATTGTTACGTGGGCGGGCCCTGGACTGGGACCAGGCCTGGTTTAACCAAAACCCGCCAGCTTTTGACCACCCTATGCACACTCAGGATGCTGTGCAGCGCCTACTCCGCCTCCGCCAGGGCTCCACCAGCACTGCCGAACATTCAATAGACTTTCGCATATTGTCCGTGTGTGAGTGTGATTGGGAGAAGAGAGCGCTGAGAGGGGTTTACCTCAACAGCCTGGCAGATGGATTAAAGGACCAGCTAGCCGTTCTGGGAGAGACTCAGACACTCAAGGACCTCATTGCCCTCACCATCCGTCTGGATGCTGGGATGCGTGAGAGTCGCAGAGAACAGAGCTACAGGGTTCCAGGACCCGTCCGTCACCCCTTGACCCCTTCGGGATTCAGGTCTTCAGCCCCACCTCGCCGCCACAGCCCAAACCGCCCGCGCCTGGACGTTCCGGCCTCTTATCCAGAGGATCAGGAGGAACCACTGCAGTTGGGGCGGTTCCATCTGTCTCTGGGAGAGAGGGAGCGGCTAATCCATTCCAGGGCCTGCCTGTACTGTTTGGCCGGTGCGACCAAAAGAGAATGCTCACCAGTAGGAGTGGGAGTACTGGCGAGCGACTCCACCAGTTTCCCCAGCCCTAAGCCCCGTCTCACACTTCCAGCAAAGCTATGCCTGCCATCCGGGAGTGCTCTCCCGGGTCTTGCCGCTCATTGACTCTGGAGCGGAACAGAGCTTTTTGGACTCTTCGTTAGCCCTCGCTCACAAGATTCCCTTGGAGGAGTTGGAATGCCCTCTTCGGGCAAATGCTCTGGATGGAAGTCCCCTGACCAACATAACTCATCGCACTTGCCCGATTCCCCTGCACAAGATCTGTTTGTACATCTACCCTATGCCACAGACACCTCTGGTTCTGGGACATCCATGGCTCAGGGACCACAATCCGCAGATAGACTGGGCAGGGAATAGAATTCTCGGTTGGAGTCCCACGTGTCTCTCGAGTTGTCTCAAGTCTGCCATCCCCCGGCAGGTCTCGTCTAACCGCATCCCATCGATTATAGCCAACCTCAACTTGGTTCCCACGGAGTATGGAGATCTCAGCGACGTGTTCAGCAAGGAACGAGCAGTATCTCTGCCACCACACCGACCCTACGATTGCGCCATAGAACTACTCCTCTGCGCCACCCTGCCTTCCAGTTGATTATACAACATTATACAACATTTCCCGGAACGCGAAGCTATGGAGACCAACATTACCGACTCCCTCGCTGCCGGGATTATCCGACCGGCATCCTCCCCGGTGGGAGCGGGGTTCTTCTTTATGGCCAAGAAGGACTAGAGTCTCCACCCGTGCATAGACTACCGAGGGTTGAACCAAACCACCAAGTCGGAGAAATTTGAATTTCATGTCACCTCAGTACAATTTCTGGGTTTTATCATTGAGGAGGGGCAGATTCGTAAAGATCCGGTAAAGGTTCAGGCAGTGACCGAATGGCCAATCCCTTCTAACCGGAAGAAGCTACAGCAGTTCCTTGGCTTTGCAAATTTTTACCGCCGGTTCATTCGAAATTATAGCCAGACGGTGTTGCCCCTAACTCGACTCACCTCCCCTAAGGTGGAATTTTCCTGGACCCCCGAGGCTAACCGGGCTGTTGAAACCCTTAAGGAACGGTTCACATCAGCCCCCATCCTAGCCCAGCCAGATGAAAGTCGCCAGTTTGTGGTCGAGGTGGACGCCTTCGCCCGTGCATTTTTTTCTCCCGTCATCTTTCCCCGGCAGAGCGGAATTATGATGTGGGAAACCGTGCGTTACTAGCTGTGAAGCTGGCCCTAGAGGAATGGAGACATTGGCTAGAGGGGTCAGTCCACCCTTTCATTGTGTGGACTGACCACCCAATTCTCGAATACATCCATGCTGCCCGATGACTCAACTCCCGCCAAGCCCGTTGGGCTCTGTTTTTTTCCCGTTTTAACTTCACAATCACCTACCGCCCAGGAAGCAAGAATGTGAAACCCGATGCGCTCTGTCGTCAATTTTCCCCAGACGAGATGGACCCAGCTCAGGACACAATCATTCCCCCTGCCTGTATCCTAGGAAGTCTCACCTGGGCGATAGAGTCTGGAGTGCGGGAGGCTCAGCAGACTCAGCCGGACCCAGGCGGGGGCCCTCCAGGGCGTCTATTTGTTCCCTCCTCCGTCCGATCTCGTGGCCTACAATGGGCCCATGACTCCAAACTCTCCAGCCACCCGGGGATAAGACGAACCATCAACTGGCTCCGGCGCTCCGTCTGGTGGCCGTCTCTAGACAATGACACTCGAGCAATGTCCTGGCCTGTGCCACCTGGGCGCGTAACAAGGCCTCACACAGACCCCCTGCTGGATTTTTACGACCTCTGTCTGTTCCCCACAGGCCTTGGTCACGCATGGCATTGGACTTTGTCACAGGCTTTCCCCCCTCGGATAACAATACCGGTTTTCTAAGGCGGCTCACTTTGTTCCCCTTCCCAAGCTCCCATCTGCCCGCGAGACCGCAGACTTATTGGTCCGCCATGTTTTTAGGCTTCACGGCATCCCTGTGGACATTGTCTCCGATCGAGGCCCCCTGTTGTCCTCCCAAGTCTGGAGGGCGTTCTGCCGCACCCTCTGCGCCACGGCTAGTCTTTCTTCTGGTTTTCATCCCCAAACCAATGGGCAGACTGAGAGGCTTAACCAGGAACTGGAAGCCATGCTCCGTTGTGTTACAGCCGCAAATCCGTCCTCCTGGAGTCGTCACTTGGCCTGGATCGAATACGCTAACAACATACCTCCACGGCGACGGTCTTTCCCCCTTCGAGGTCTCAATGGGCTACCAACCTCCCGTGCTACCCAGCCAAGAGGCGTCCCTTCAGTTCAGAGCAATTATCGCCAATGCAGGAGAGTCTGGAGGGAGACTCGTGCCGCCCTACTCCGCTCTGCCAAAAAGAACAAATAACTGGCCGACCGCTGCCGCACACCAACCCCACATACCTCCCCAGCCAACGGGTCTGGCTTTCTGCTAAGGACATACCCCTATGCACGGAATCCAAGAAGCTATCTCTCAGATACATTGGTCCTTTTCCCATCATTTCCATAATCAACCCAGTCACAGTTAAACTTAGAAACAATCATTGATTGTATATGACTTTTACTGATAACATAATGCAATATAGCCAGGACAGCCTTACAGAGTCGCGACGCTTTGTGTTGCGTTGCTTCGCATCGCGTCAAGGTCTGTATGATCACAAAATTCTGAGTTTACCCACCTCTAATTTTACCACTGCAGCACTGCTTCTAAGTTACTACGGATCGGAGCGCACCCTGTCATCGAAGGGAGTCATCACGTCATCTGTCATCACGTGGCCGATTCGACTTGTTTCCTTTTTTCTGCCACTCACAATTGACTTGTGTTCCCTGTTGTTTTTTTTCCCTGCCGGAGAAAATAAATAACCCCTGTTGAATTAAGAGAAACCTTGGCGGTCCTGCGTGTTGCATTTGGGTCCATTTGCACATCCTAACAGTATTAATGCTAAATGGAATCGTAGTACTAAAAATACTATTACTACCACTACTAGTGACACTGCAACTGATAGTACTACTCTTCCTACTATAATAAAAAGTACTACTAGTATTTCTACTGATATTAATACAATAGTATTAGTATTCCAGCTGTTTCTACTGCTATTGATACTAAACCTAGTACTACGAATACCACAATTACAACTATAACTAATATTACTACAAACAATTTAAAACTTTTTATTCATCTCAGCTTTTGTTATTTCTGTATTTTTTAAATAAATTTAAGCTCCTGCAACTTCTGTATTTTTTAGAAAGTCTATTGAAATTCAGCTTCTCCCATTTCTGTATTAACAGCAATGTTTTAATATTCATTTCTGTATTTTTTTGCAATTTTTAAATTAATTTCAGCTGTTTTCATTTCTGCCTTTTCAGCAAATCTATTGAAATTCCTTTCAGCTTCTCCCGTTTCTGTATTTTCAGCAATTTCAAATTATTTTCAGCTTTTCTAGTATATGTAATTTCAGCAAATGTATTAAAATTCCCTTCAACTTTCTGTTTGGTCAGCAATTTTCTGAAGTTCATTTCAGCTTTCAACTTTTAGCATTCCAATGCATTTTCAGCAGGAACTGCATTTTTTAGTTAAATACCTTCAACCATCTTTCGGTTTTAGCATTGAAAACATTAGCCTCATGTTTTTTACACTGCTGGTCTTCCATGAATTCCTACTCAGTAATGAACCATTTCAGAGCATAGTTTATCACTACAAAGTCACCAAACAACCCTTGGGAATCAGTTCTCAGTTTTTGTGCAGCATCATCAGCGTCCTTATCCTGCATCCTCTATTTCCCTCATTTTGCTTCTTAGCTGAGTTTGCTCCCTTCGTCTTTGCTGTGTGAGTTTCCTTGTTTTATTCACTTGATCTGGTCATATGCTCACACCGACTCTGTTCGTTAGTAAAACCAAAACATGTTTTGTTCATCCAAAGTTCTCCGTGCAAGTTGATGAATACAGCTTTCCTTCTCCCTAAAAGTATCGGCGTCTCGACACACTCATTGGTCCACAGAAGATATGAACGCTCCGGCCATTCCGAGGGCGCCGTTGCGTCCTCTGCCGTTGGTGGAGGTCCCGTTCCAGCGGATCGGCATGGACCTCATCGGGCCGTTTCACCGGAGCGCACGCAGATATCGCTTTGTGTTAGTTCTCGTGGATTGCGCAACGCGGTATCCGGAGGCAGTGCCGCTGCGCAATATCTCTGCACAGAGAACGTCGCGCAGGCTCTGTTTCAGGTCATCTCCCGAGTTGGAATCCCTAAGGAGATTCTGACTGACCAGGGCACCTCGTTCATGTCGCGCATACTGAGAGAACTTTACGGGTTACTGGGCACTAAGTACATTCGTACGAGCGTGTACCACCCGCAGACAGATGGGCTGGTGGAACGCATGAATAAGACTCGGAAGTCCATGATACGTAAATTTATTAGCGACGATGAACGTAATTGGGACCACTGGCTTGACCCTCTGTTGTTTGCAGTGCGGGAGGTCCCCCAGGCCGTCCTGCCCGGAGTGTCAGTTAGTGAACGCTCCGGCCATTCCGAGGGCGCCGTTGCGTCCTCTGCCGTTGGTGGAGGTCCCAACGAATTTGCTGCAGGCCCAGGAGCGACAACAACGGCTGTACGACAGAGGGGCCAGGCTGCGACGATTCACACCGGGAGAAAAGATACTTGTATTGCTTCCTACTTCCAACTCTAAACTCCTAGCCAAGTGGCAAGGGCCCTTCGAGGTCACACGGCAGGTGGGGGACACAGATATACCACCTGAACCTCCTGAAAGCCTGGAGGGGGGTGGAGTCCGTCTCTCTGGTCTCTGCGGTATCAGAAGGGGAGGAGCTGGGGCCGGAGGTTCCAAAAGCAGGTAATCACACCTCGCTCCCTCGAGATGCTCATCTCTCCGAGAGCCAGAGGGCGGACGTTGCCAGGTTGCAGGAGCGGTTTGCTAATGTGTTCTCTCCCTTGCCAGGCCGGACCGACCTCATAGTTCACAGTATCCAGACGCCCCCGGGCGTGACAGTGAGGTCACGACCCTACAGGTTGCCCGAACACAAGAAAGAAGTCGTTCGGAGGGAATTGGTATTGGGAATAAGTATGTTGGAGTTGGGGGTAATAGAAGAGTCCAACAGTGCCTGGTGCAGCCCCATCGTCCTTGTGGCTAAGAAGGATGGATCTGTACGGTTCTGCGTGGACTATCGCAGGGTGAATGACGTGTCACGATTCGATGCCTACCCAATGCCCCGGGTCGACTAACTCCTGGACTGGCTAGGCACTGCACGTTTCTTCACGACACTGGATTTAACCAAGGGCTACTGGCAGATTCCTCTGTCGCCAGAGTCCAAGGAGAAAACTGCATTCTCCACCCCGTACGGTTTGTACCAATTTACCACACTTCCCTTCGGGCTGTTTGGGGCCCGGGCCACGTTTCAGCGTCTCATGGATTGGGTGCTGCGTCCGCACGCGGCATATGCTGCTGCCTACCTGGACGACGTGATTATCCACAGCACCACCTGGGCGGAGCATGTGCGGCAGGTGGGCGCGGTGCTGGAGGCGCTGGGACGGGCGGGGCTCACCGCCAACCCGGGGAAGTGTGCGGTTGGACGGGTGGAGGTACGGTATTTGGGGTACCACTTGGGGGGCGGGGAGGTGCGCCCTCAGGTGGACAAGACGACAGCTATCGTGGCCTGCCCGCGGCCCAAGACCAAAAAAGAGGTGAGGCGGTTCTTGGGGCTGGCAGGGTATTACAGGCGGTTCATCCCCGGCTTCGCGGACCTCACCAGCCCCTTCACCGACCTGACCCGGAAAGGTGCGTCAGATCCGGTCCAGTGGTCGGAGCAGTGCCAGCAGGTGTTTGAGAAGGTAAAACAGGCTCTCTGTGGGGAACCACTCCTTCATACTCCTAACTACTCTCTCCCCTTTATTCTGCAGACCGACGCGTCGAACAGGGGGCTGGGGGCCGTTTTGTCCCAGGAGGTGGGGAGGGTGGACCGCCCCGTGGTGTACATCAGTAGGAAGCTGTCCGAGAGGGAGGCCAGGTACAGCACAGTAGAGAAGGAGTGCCTGGCCATCCGGTGGGCAGTCGACTCCCTACGCTACTACCTCCTGGGACGCTCATTCACCCTCTGTTCGGACCACGCCCTGCTCCAATGGCTCCACCGCATGAAAGATGCTAATGCCCGGATCACTCGGTGGTATCTGGCTCTACAGCCTTTTAATTTCAAGGTGGTCCATAGGCCGGGGGCGCAGATGGTCGTGGCGGACTTTCTCTCCCGCCCTCTCGAGGGCGAGGGGGGGAGTGGGTTCGGCCGGATGGCTCCCCGGCCTAAGTCGGGCGGTGGGGGTATGTGGTGGCGGGCGTGGTTTGGCTCGGCTGCAGGGGGGGACTGAGAAGGGAGTGGTTCAGGGAACAGTGCCGGAGCCGGTGGCGTTGTGTGTGTGAAAATATAAATAAAAACATTTACAATGGACCCGACTGCCTCGTGCTCGTCATTCCAAGACCCCCCCAGAGGACCAACCTGTTACAGGCGACTTGACTGGTTTGCTAGCCACCATAGTGTTCACATATGCCTTTACTTACCGGTAGTAGCTGCTCCCCGGGAACATGTTCGGCAGTGACATTGAATCGCATGAGACGCATGAGCAGTCTCTGACATCGTAGTGGCGTTTTGTCCAGGTTGTATGAGTTAATCAATGGCACCAGTGGCTTGTGGTCAGTCTGTAAACGGACCCGGCCTATACCTTGAATGTAGCGGGCGAAACGTTCACAAGCCCAGACAGATGCCAGACACTCCTTTTCGATCTGAGAGTACCTCCTCTCCGCATCGGTGAGTGTGCGCGAGCAAAAGGCAACAGGCCGCAACTCTCCATTGTGGTCTTGCAACAGGGCATCACAAAGGCCATAACTGCTGGCGTCGGCACTGACCACTGTTGGTCTGTTGGCTTTGTGATAACAAAGGGCTGGTGCAGCCATGAGCATTGCTTTTGCTTTGTTAAATGCTTGCTCCTGAGGCTCACCCCAAACCCACGCGGTCTCTTTCTTGAGTAGGTTAGTGAGTGGATGCAACACTGTAGACAGACCTGGCAGGAATTTTCCAACATAGTTAACCAGTCCGAGCACCTGCCTTGCCCAACAAGTTACTAACATACTGTCCTTTTCTGACTGTAATCCAGTATTGGTATTTCTGACTTTTGTATATAGTAGTGGCAAGGAATTTACCCACGCATTGGACTTTCCCGCCTGGGCTATACACTGTTGGCCTGGACTTGTTCAGTTTAGGTTTTTGACGTAGCTTGCTGAAAGTCTCTTCAGTCATGACGGTGGTATCGACACCTGTGTCAATTTTAAAATCCACCGGACTGCCATTCACTAGTAGCTCTACATCCCAGTCAGTATCCGGGTTTGACTCCTCAATTATGTTTGGTTTTGACTTTGTGGTTGCTCTCAGGAATAATTCTCCAATAAAAAACGAATCCTCACCTGAATCCATAACAGCCCCTGCTCTGACTTCTTTCAGCATTTTGGATTTACACGCGGCCTCAAAATGTCCAATTTTATTACACTTTCTGCACCTTTTGTTGGACAGCTTTCCTTTCTATAATGCATCCTGTTGCATCTCTGACAGTTCAGTTTGTTCTCACTGTATTTCTGTCCTTGTCCCTGCCGTTGTTTATTGTAGCTCCTCCTTATGCTATTGTACTGTTTCTGTCTCACCTCATTCACTGTAGTTTCCAGATGCTCTGCACTTTGTTGTTTAACTTGTTCACTTTGCCGTGCAAGCTGGATGGCTCTCTCCAAAGTCACGTCCGCCTCCAGCTGTAGTTTTTGAGAAACCTCTTTGTCTATTATTCCGATGACGATCCGGTCCCGGATCTGCTCGTCCTTCCCCGCACCGAACTCGCAGTGCTGCGCGAGCTCGTACAGGCTCCGCACGAAAGCTTCCACTGTCTCACCGGCCCTTTGGCTCCGCTTGTGAAAACAGGCGCGATCGTGGATGACGTTCCTTTTCGGGAAGTGTTCGGGAAAGTGTTCGTCAAATTTCTGCATCACTAGATTTAACTCATACTCTGAATACGGCATGGCCTCGGTTGCCGCAGGAAACACAAACGAGCCGTAAATAGGTTCGGTATCCCTCCCCATTGAGTACAAGAATGAGTCCCCCTGCACTTCGCCGCTCTCTTTGTCCGGTTTCGATGTGACTCTGAAACGGGAGAATCTCTGCCGCCATGTAAGCCACTCCGCCGGCTGCGAGAAGTCGAACGGCTCCGGAGGTCCAAACTTTGCCATCTCGCCCTTAATGTTGACGTGAAGTCCTTAATTCTGACACCATGTCATGATATGAGGCAAGACACGAGTCGTATTCCACATTAAAGAGGGTTTTATTTTGCACAGCCCAGAGCAAACCTAAGCTATGCGTTTGACTCGAACAACAACAACCACGATGCCATTACACTCGTGGTTAGCATACTCCACACTACGGTAGCTTTACATGGACAAAAGACAATCTCGCAACAGACACACACAAATCTGATTAAAGTTGTAATGGTAACAAATATAATACTGCAAATAGAATGGGGCTCCTACATAATACCTATCATCATTAAGGGTTGATTTGTACCCAACTCATAAGTACCCAACTCATAATCATTTTTTTACCTAGCTAAGTCTCAATCCAGCCGTCCTGTGATCAAGACCAGACTCCAGTCCAATATGATCCAGCCCTTGTTATTCTCCGTCCCCTATCTGAATGCGGCGCTGTGATTGGACGATGGATGCTTGTCAGGAAGAGAGTTGCAGTGTTGAGGCCGACAACTGAGACTCAAGCAGGACAACACTTCTACCTCCTGCGAAGGGATATCTATTTTAACAGACATTAAGTAGCCCTATGAACGAACTGAAACTTCAGCGGAATACGGATCTCTGTGCCGCCGCGTTTCGTTTCTCCTCCCCGACAGTATGGTGCTGCATGCCGCAGGTTGAAGGTAATCCAGATCCGCTTCTATTAATGGGATTGCAACGAGACCAAAGCTTCGGTGTGGCAAACCAGACACCACAAATCTGTCTGACACGTTTAAGTATTTATCCAGCCGGTAGATAACGGTTCTACTGTTGCTGCTGTTACCCGAGGCTAACGGCTGAGACTGCCATTCCGATACATCTCCAACTATCTGTTACATAGTCAGCGGTGGACGACCTTCTCATTTTGTGTGAGAACGGATAGGACTAACGCACGTCTCTCTGTGAAGCAGCACCGTATGCTTTATTACCAGGACTATATTTAATTATTAAGGCATACTAAAAGCAGCAGTTTAAAGCCTCTGCATCAGGTGAGTGAAATCTGGAGTTATTCACGTCTGACTAGCAGACCCTAGCAGCTGGACAACGCTTGCTATGGCGATATTGTTGGCACGAAATGTGTCTGATTTGCACTTAATATTATAACCTCTCTAATCTCCAAAGACTGCGCTAAAATGTTCCTTTTGTCTTTCGTGAATATGTTAATTTGTGTCCCCGCCTGTTTGTTGGGTTTGCTGTTTCTAAGCTAGCGGGCCCATTACACGCGACACTGGAGCGAGCCGAATGCAGCAGCTGCGCAAAGTAACGTTAACGAGTAAAAGGAGTAAGCTATATAAAACCGCATCAATGTGAAACTAGATAATATTACTGTCAATAATGTAACTTTTAAGTAATGATTTCTTTTAAGACTCTTTAATGCCGCTGTTTGATAAAAGAATATGCTGCTACCTGTTCAGATTTGATAAATTATTATTTATTTATAAATGTTAACTTGTTATGATTGTGAAGAGTAACTAGCTATACCAACAATATAAAACGTTAATGCAGTGGCAAACAGCTTCGGTTTTATATTTTTATATATTTGAAATTCATTTCAATTTTTTATTTAAGTTGATATTAACAGTAAATACTTTAACTGCTACGGTGTAAAGGGAATACTGCTTAAAAGCATCTTCAGTGTTTGCTTTAATTAAAGTGCAAATACACTACTTTTTAATTGATTATGGAATCCTTTCCCGTTATCCTTCTGGTGTAGGGGAATAAATGCCCTTATATGAATGGCTGTGAATGGGTGAATTATAAATTTATAAAGCATAATCCAACTCCAGTTAATATATTGTTTACCGAGATTTAGCTACTGGCATACAATAGTGTTATTTTACTTTTTTCAAGCGATCCAAATTGCGACAAACATTTAGGTCCACGGTTGTATCATAAACAAATCGCACAAAGTCGGTCAGGCTCTTTGTTGTGCTCAAATCAGTCAAACGTTTTTATTTATTTTTATAAATGCATCACTGATGCAGGTGTTGACAGCCCTGAGAACACTGAGCTAAAATCTTTGCCCTTCAATCGGCCTTGGTAGTTACTTTGGAATCAGGGCGCAAGATTGGCTTGTAAAAGCGTCTTGACTGTTTCTCTGAGTACAATAATGCAGCTGAAAAAAGACAAGGAGCAAGCCCAAATTGTTGCAGCTCATTTGAAAGCCGGTTGCTTTTACTTTACAGCTTGCTGAGGCACTTCCTGTTGCAAGCTGAGGTGATGTGGCGACTTTGCAACAAGTTTGCGGGAGCTGCCCCCCCCCCCAAAAAAAACAAACATTTATTAACAACAACATTGTAATAACAACAACATTCCGGAAAAAAATGAACATTTTAGTGGTTGCTGTCCTGCTGATTAGCTGCTGCTTCATCCTCTGCTTTTATTCTAATTGAGTGTTCATTGGGGCTGTTAAGTCAAGTCATGTACCTTGTGGTCACATTCAATAAACTGGTTTGGCTTAATATCAATACGGTGAACTCTTGCCCTATCTCTCTGCTATACAGATAAGATGTGTGTAATTCTTATACTAGATAATCAAATGATTTGCTGTTTCACATTGATACACCTCTATCCTGCAAGTGCCCTTTCAGTGAACAGGCTAGTGCTTGGACTCCAGTATAGCCACTTCTAATTTTGATGGTTTTACTTTTGTTGAATTATTAATGGTACTACAGGATCTTGAGTATATTGTTTAGGTGGTTGAGATTTATTTTACCTTTACAACAGCAGAAGGTATGTGCTCAGCTGTATATACAGGATATTAAATGACAACATTGTCTCTAACAGTTTTTCTTTTTCTCCCCTCTAGTGCCATGAATAAGCCTGAACAACAGATGCCAACCACATAGGTCACTTTACCTCCCTTTCCGTTTGCTTCGAACAGAGGATGCTGGGAATGTGGCGTGGGCGAAGGAAGTTACTGGTGGCCTCTCTCGCACTGCTCTTCATCCCGGCACTCACCTGGCTTTACCTGTCAGTCGGGAGCTTTCAGGGTAAGATCTTTAACATACTGGTGACGGTTTGTGGGCATTTACAAAATGTTTGCCTTTAAATTAATTTCATCATTTTTAAAATGCTCTTTTTAAACTGGTCACTACTAAATCCCAAAACACTTTTTCATAAGTATAATAGGGTTAGGGTTAGTTTTTTGACGAGTGTTGTTGATGGATATATATTTAATATGCATATTTACTACACTACTGAAAGCTAGTTTTAACTGAATTTTGTGATTGGCGTCTCTGGAGCTAGGTGACTTGAATGGAAGTAGCTTTGGTAACTGAGATAAAAACAGCTAGCACAAATGGTAGTTGCTAATGTTGGGACCATCACCATGTGGTTGGTACAAATGGAGTTGGGCCTACTTGTTCTCGCAGCCTGATTTTGGTGGATATCACAGCAAATTTCAACAAGACTTTACTTAACAACTATGTGTTACTTTTGGGTAAAACTCAACAATATAGGTTTAATTGGATGAGGACCCTAGCCATATAACCAAGACCAAGATGGCGGCACGTGCACAACGCATGGCTCAGCGTTTTGTACTGCATTGTGTTGTCTCAGTACATGTAATCTAATCTAATCTAACCACGAAGAAGGAATGTGCGGTACACCGGGTCAACTGGGATTACTGCTGCCCATGGTGCTCTGTATAGAATTACAGAGAAACTCAAAAAAACACATTGACCACTGCAATCATCCTACAGTATGTGTGTGTTTGTAACCTTGTTTGCTTTGTTTTAAGTAGGGATGGGGAAAGTTATCATGTTGTTATTGTGTTAACTGCATTTATGAATTAAGCTGTAAGCAGCATTTCGGTCTCTAGTTACACGCATGTCGAGGATACATGCCAGTCTGGATGTTTCTATGTATTTCTGTGTCTATCAGAAAGTGCTTGAACAAGTTTGGACGCTATGTAAAAGCAAAGTAACCAAGTCAGTTTGTGAAGGAATGAGTATTAATTATATGGTGCATTTGAAACTAACAATCCTCCTAGTGGATACCAATACCTAGTGGTATTTATTTTTGCTTACCACAAGGATTATTCTTTCATCTTCAATTGCTTATACTGGGTCCTTGGATGGCTAAATTATTCAGGAAATTAAAAATAATAATAATAAAATAAATAAACACAGTAGGATATTTTCCCTGTCCTTCTGCTTTTTGAGTCTATTTTCTTGGCATTATGCTGCAAATTTTGTAAATGAGATAAACAATGTTGTGCATAATAATTAAGAGTGACTTACATAATCTCTATAAAGCCGACAACACACACACATTTTTTTTTACGGTTTTCCGACAGAGTTGAAGCATAAGCAGCATTGCGCTAATAATATTCCACAATATACCTCACTAGTCTGTCATGTAGCTCAACTTAAGACCTACCTTTCATTTCAATAATTCAATTAAATTAAACAAAACTAGTGAACTTGTCTAATTTGTAGAGCAGTAAAACTGCCTTTAAATTCTCTGTCTGTCTCTTCATTAAACATGACAAATGTCAGTAAACAGCTGGATAAGGCTTTGATGACAGATTTTCAGCGGCGCTAAGTGGTTCATTTATCCCTAAACAACGTTGGGGGTTTGCACAAACCAGTCATCATCTGTTTGTCCGATGGTGCAGCTGTTTGAGTACCACTAGGGGTCTATCTGTGCACATGCCTGAAAACACATGTCGACCGGATGAGCGTACTCCCAGGCCACCTCCAGGATCATTGCAACAGTAAAGAGCTGGTCCGTTATTCCACAACCATGATAAAATATTTTTCCAGCACCTTGAAGATCTTACCAGGGAGGCTATGTAGTGTGATACACCTATAATTGGCTCCTTTTTGAAGAGAGAAACCACCACCCCGATCTGCCACTCCTTAGGCATTGTTCCAGACATCCATACAATGAAGAGGTGTACTACATACTAGACAGCCCCCTAACACCAATTTCCTTCAGCATTTCCAGGTTGACGTCATCAATCCCTAGGCCTTGGATACTGCAGCGTTGTTTGACTGCCTCAGTGACTTCTACCAGGCAAATCAACAATGACTCTTCAGCCTCCACCTCCGCATCTACCACGGAGGGCATAGTAGTTAGATTCAGGAGTGTTCCTTCCACTCCCCAATAACCTCCAGGTTTAGTCACTTAAATGACCTATTTTATGCCAATTTCACCACAAGTTGATATGGTTCCTTGGGGTCTTAATGAAATATCTGTAACATACTTTGGTCAAAATACCACAAGGATCATTTAAAACAGCACCCTTTTACCCTGTCTAAAACAGCTGTTTTGACTGCCTGTTCCTTTAAATGCTAATGAGCCAACTCCCCCACACCCCCCTCCCGTCCAGCTCCCCAACCAGTCCGTATTGGTAAAATGAAGTCTGAATCTGTGAATACCTTGCCAACTTTCAATTTGGATTGATTTTTGGAAAATCAAAATTATGAGATCTAAAGATATTCACAGATTCAGACTTCATTTTACCAATACCGACCGGTATGCGAGCTGGACGCATTGGTCTTAATGTGCGGCCGGAGGAGTGCCGGTAATGATGATAAATTAGGGTTGTAGCTGGTTGTCATCTACGGTCCACTACGATTATCGTTTGTGTTTTGACAACGTTTTATCTCATTCGGCTTTCTATCCCCTTTCTTTAGTGCGGAAATCTTCTATAGTTCTGTGAATGCATATCTCCAGCCAATCCAAAGAAGGGGTTTGTAACCAATTAGATGTAGAAATACCATGATTACTGGCTCTGCCCCCTTACTGTCAAAAAGAACAGCGAGCGCGCAGAAAACACCTTCGAGCGTGAGCAGAGATTAGCCGAGCGAGCGAAGAAGTTCACGTTCTGCAAGCGAGACGGACATTTGCTCGCGCGAGACTAATTTTTGCTCGCGGATGTTTGATTTACGCGCGCGCATCAACCTCATTTGCGCTCTCGAATTTTGACAGTGATTTGCCACCATAGTTGCAGACTTGATACGGCGGCCCTAAAACTATATCATTCTCAATGTTGAGCTGGGATCTGTATTTTGTGAGAGAGCCCACAGCACTACTATGTCTACTTTGTACTTTTGTAAGATGGGAAGTTCTGAATAACTTCATTCTGAATTTCCCCAACCTGTAATTGCACTGCAATCCACTGGTGGGCTATGTGCCACAGTTGGAGAAACAAAGTTTGCATATTAATTATTTTGTGTTTTATTTAGTGATTCACTCTTTAGTGATGTTCAGAGAGATCTGTTTTGTGTTGTTGTTGAGTGATTCTCGCTTTAAGTGTTTTTTTAGAAAATATCCATTATTTTAGTTTATTTTTTAGAAACTATCATTTATTTGTGGTCCTTGTTATTTGATTCACTCTCTAGAGGTTTTCTACTCTTGTAAGTTTGAGTGTCTAAAGTCTCAAAGTGGTCATGTGCCGTTATAGCGATCTGCTATCTCTACCAAAGAAGGTGATTAAGTTAATGCACTACACACACCCCTGCCACGTCACAGATACACACTCACCTGGGAACCAACCATCTACTCGCTTCACCTGTATGAATGTGTGACAAAATAAATAAATATATATATTTATTAACCTACTAAATTGTCTGAATAAGATTTCGTTATAATATTAAACTGTTGGAATAAATGTTAAATATTTAACTGCAAAGTAATAATGCATGTTTGATACCTTTTTCTTTTTTATTGAATCATACTGGGATGTTTGCTGAAACTGATTGGCTGGCCCGACCAAAAAAGATTAAGGTGGACTCCTCAGCAGAAAACGCACAATTCCTTTTCACTACTGCAAATGATTGATTGGATGATCAGTGTTCGATTTTGCCATGATTATGGTTTTGAATTCCTCATGATCATCTGCTGCTAGTCAGCGGAAGTCAGCTGAAATAAAAGAGGCTGAGTTTTTTTGCCATTGTACTGTCATTGTAATGATCAACACCCCCCCCCTTTTGAAGTAGGACAGGCAAGCACAATTATCCTGATTACTCAAGTCTGGTTCGATTTAACAAGATTTTTTGAGCGTGCATCAGCCTTTGAGAAACCAAGATGGCCTGATCAATCATCGGATTAATCTAAACCGTCTAATAGGATATTAGATGGACTTTGTTGAACCGCGGATGAGGAACGGGGCCTGATCATTGTCAGAAGTGTAACTTAGATCATGCCTGATAAATGATCATTCCTTTAATTTTTTGAGCAGTGTAGTATTGGTGCATGATGCATAATATTCATTTATCATATAATATTATCCATCTGCAAACCGCTTATCCTGCACACAGGGTCGCGGATGGGCTGGAGTCTATCCCAGCCAACTTCGAGCTATAGACAGGGTACACCCTGGATTGGTCGCCAGCCAATCGAAGACTCCACACAGCGGAGTCAATCCCAGGACCTTCTTGCTGTGAGGCGACAGTGCTAACCACCACACCACCGTGCCGCCCATCATATAATATCAAATAATTTTAATATATATGATATATATATATATATATATATATGAAAAATAAATCGTTGGTAGGTAAGATAACATTGTTAAAGTCCCTTGTGTTTAATCCGTTCTTCCCTGTCTGTGACCCACAGTGAAGCCTCTCCCCTTGTCTCCATTGGAAGCCCAATCATCAATGGCAGTGGGCCGACGTGGCGAGCAGAAGTCCTTAGAGCTGCGGGTCCGTGCAGTCGAGGAGGAGAACCACGCGCTGCGCCGGGATTTGAGCCGAACACCGAGGAGTTCGCCTGCACGCCATCCAAATAGTGATCACCACGGAAACCAAACCCGAAATCATTCAGAGGAAGGCACTGGTGACAATGAGGGCCAGAAGTCTGCTGCAGTTGTGGGAAACCGCTCAGACTGTGTGCAGCAGCCAATGGTGGATAAGTGTGAGGTAAGCGGTGTGTCATAGCATTAGTAATATATCACTCAGTCTTTTCTTTTTCAGCATACTGCTCAGTACTATGGAACATGCTCATGGGTTGACACAGTTCTTGTCAGAATTTACCTTCAGACAAATCATATGGGCAAGTTATGTGATTGTGATTTTTGAACAAGATTGTGATTCTGTAATATTCTGTACACACCAGTATGGGTGTGTAGAGAATTTGTACATGGTTCAACTAAGTTGATCAAATGTCCCATTAGCTCAAATTAATAAGATGATTGACGTTAGGCTATCTCGGTTCCTCAAAGGCGGATCCGCACTCAAACCGTCTCGTTAATTGGAACCAGATGTGAGTTATCACAATAATTGCGCGTGCGCATCCTACGGTAGATGGCGGAAGAGTCGATCACCGAAACCAAGATTGAAAAACGTTGGAAGACCCCTGCTCTAAAGGTTTCTTCCCTTTATTCTCCCTATCAAATGCTTTTGGGACAGATGATAGATGTGTACAGACTGTAAAGCCCTCTGAGGCAAATTTGCGATTTTGTGCTATAGAAAATGAATTTAATCAAATAATGGCGAAATCTGCGAGGGCTACAAGCCCGACAAAGTATCGCAGAGTTAAATGTGTGAGTTTTCATTGTCTTTTCACTCTAATGAATCAGATTATATTTCTTTAAATGTGCTTGCTGGCAGTAGGCTTCATGGAATGCATTATCATCCAATGAGATGTTGCTGGAGAAAATAATTATCAACTGTTTCAAAAGTAGATAAAAACAACCCCAAAGAGTATCTAATTGATACAAATTAATAGTTATGAGTATACATGTACTGTATCCGCTTATGTATGTATGAGTAGATGACCATAACTAGGAGTTTTATTATGTCAATCTGTATATGGGAGGATCAGTATGTATGTATTACTGGGAGCTACTATTTATATTTAAGAATAAATAACTAGTTTGGTTAATTGTTGGGTTGATTGGACCATCCATCCATCCATCTTCAGCCGCTTATCCGGGGTCGGGTCGCGGGGGCAACAGCTCCAGCAGGGGACCCCAAACTTCCCTTTCCCGGGCCACATCTACCAGCTCTGACTGGGGGATCCCAAGGCGTTCCCAGGCCAGTGCAGAGATATAATCTCCCCACCTAGTCCTGGGTCTTCCCCGGGGCCTCTTCCCAGCTGGCCGTTCTTGGAACACCTCCCTAGGGAGGCGCCCAGGGGGCATCCTCACCGGATGCCCAAACCACCTCAACCGGCTCCTTGCGATGCAAAGGAGCAGCGGCTCTACTCCGAGCTCCTCACGAATGGCTGAGCTTCTCACCCTATCTCTAAGGGAGACGGCAGCCACTCTCCTGAGGAAACCCATTTCCGCCGCTTGTACCCGTGACCTAATTCTTTCGGTCATGACTCATCCTTCATGACCATAGGTGAGGGTAGGAACGAAGATTGACCGGTAGATCGAGAGCTTTGCCTTCCGGCTCAGCTCTCTTTTCATCACAATGGTGCGGTAAAGCGAGTGCAATTCCGCCCCCGCTGCTCCGATTCTCCGGCCAAACTCACACTCCATCTTCCCCTCACTCGTGAACAAGACCCCGAGGTACTTGAACTCCTTCACTTGGGGTAAGGACCCATTCCCTACCTGGAGTAGGCAATCCATCGGTTTCCTGCTGAGAACCATGGCCTCCGATTTATAGGTGCTAATCCTCATCCCGACCGCTTCTCGACTGCGAAACGCTCCAGTGAGAGTTGGAGGTCACAGACAGAAGATGCCACCAGGACCACATCATTTGCAAAAAGCAGCGATGAGATCCGCAGCCCCCCGAACTGTAGACCTTCCTCCCCCCGACTACGCCTCGATATCCTGTCCATGAAAACCACAAACAAGCTGGCCAATCCCCACTGGAAACGCCTTCGACTTACTGCCGAGCACCCGAACACCGCTCTCGCTTTGGGCGTACAAGGATTGGATGTCCCCAAGCAAGGACCCCCTCACCCCGTACTCCTGCAGCACCTCCCACAGTTTCTCTCGGGGGACCCCGTCATACGCCTTCTCAAAGTCACTGGTGAGCCGTACCACACTGTTCGTAGGCCCCCCTCGGGCCCTTCCCAGAGTTTCCATCTCCTCTCTAACCACCTCTCTCAGCTAGAGCGTGTTGGTGGATTCCGGTGGACGCCAACCTGATGGACAGTGGATTGGCTCGTAGACTGGGATTAGAGAGGCATCCCCTCCTGTAACCTCTGGAAGCTAGCGCTCTCGATGGGCGCTTACTCTGCCGGGTCACTCACCACACGTCTCCTGTGCAGTTAACCTTCCCGGACGACCACACGGAGACTATATGCTTCCCCCTGTTCCAGTCCTCTCAACACCCCCTCATTTTGGGCTTTCCCTGGCTGTCTTAACACGACCCCCACATGGACTTCGGGGAGAGTGATTGCGTGGAGGAGGGAGTGTTCAGCGAGATGCTTTTCCACAAGGCCATCTCAAACCGATCCACCACCTGCGCCTCAGCCCCCATCGCCATTGGATTCAGACTACCCGGACCTTTCCAGCGTACCGGCATGTTACCACGATCTTATGGAGGTATTTAATAAGGCCCGAGCCACCTCTCTGCCTCCACATCGGGAGTATGATTGCGCCATTGATCTTCTCCCTGGATCTTCTCCTCCTAGAGGGAGAATCTATTCCCTGTCTGCACCTGAGACACAGGCTATGAAGGATTACGTAACCTCCTCGTTGGCGGCAGGCCTGATAAGACCTTCATCCTCCCCAGCGGGTGCAGGGTTTTTTTTTTGTCAGCAAGAAGGACAAGACTCTTCGCCCCTGTATTGATTACGGGGGATTGAACAACATCACAGTCAAGAACAGGTACCCCCTTCCCCTTATTTCATCAGCATTTGATCTGCTACAAGGTGCTAAGGTCTTTACTAAGCTCAACTTAAGAAATGCCTATCATCTGGTCAGAATTAGGGACACCTGGAGTATCTGAAGACCGCTAAGAGACTAAACCCTCGTCAAGCCAGGTGGGCCCTCTTTTTTAATAGATATAACTTTTCCCTGTCTTATCGCCCAGGCTTTAAGAATGTGAAGCCACACTCTTTCCCGGCTGTTTGACCCTGTTTCCCCGCCCGGCCCCCCCTCTCACATTCGCCGTCACCTGGGACACACACTGCCCATGGTCCAACATCTCGCTGGACTTAACAGGGCTTCCCCGGTCAGAGGGAAACACCACCGTCCTCACGGTGGTGGACCGGTTCTCAAAGATGGTCCACTTCATTCCCCTGCCTATGCTGCCCTCCGCCAAGGGAACGGCAGAGGCGGTGCTTTATCATGTTTTCCGTCTCCATGGTTTCCCCGCAGATGTGGTGTCCGATCGGGGCCCCCAGTTCATGTCCAAGTTTTGGAGGGAGTTCTGCAGCGTCTTAGGAGCAACGGTCAGTCTGTCTTCCGGCTATCACCCTGAATCCTATGGGCAGACAGAGCGCCCTCTGCGCTGGCCATGGTCCGTCGTTGCTGTCGCACCTGGGAACGAGCCCGCCAGGCTCTCCTCAAGAACTCTGCACGTTTGAAGAGGATGGCGGATTGGCAACTGACTCCAGCCCCTAACTATCGGGTCGGCCAGAGGGTGTGGTTATCGACGCGCGACCCGCCCCTTCGTTTGGAGTCCCACAAGTTGGCGCCAAGGTTCGTTGGTTCCTTCCCCATCTCTAAGGTGGTCAATCCTGTGGCCATGAGGCTTAAACTCCTGAGACCTATGAGAGTGCATCCCACATTCCATGTAGCCCGGCTAAAGCCAGCCAAGGAGAGCCCTTTGGTCCCTGCCACCAAACCCCCACCACCCCCCGACTCATTGATGGTGGGCCAACATACGCCGTCAAGCGGGTCCTGGCAGTCCAGCGGCGCGGCCTCCAGTATCTGGTGGATTGGGAGGGATACGGTCCAGAGGAGAGGTCGTGGGAACCAGCCCACAACATCTTGGCCCCTAACCTCATCAAGGACTTCCAACGCAGGGTTCCTGATGAGCCTGGGCCGTCAGGTGTCGGCCTTAGGAGGGGGGGTACTGTAACACCCAGACTGGGGCATTAGGTCACATGTTGTTTTCTGTTGTGTTTCTGTCACTCACCTTTCCCTCTCGTTTCAGACACCTCCCTGTGTGCCACCGTCCTCTGTGATTGCAAGCCCCACCCTTATTGTTTCCACCTGTGTCTCGTTGTCCTATGTATTTACTTTGTGCCAACAGCTTGTTCTGTTCCAGTTTGTCTCTTTGTTCCCAATGAGCTTACCTGCGATTCTCCTGAGTGTGCCTTCCCGTGTTTTGACCCTTTTCCGTCCCTCCGTCAACCTTTGCCTGCCGATTTGGATTGATCCACCTTCTCTGTCTGACTACCCGTTTACCGAACCCCTGCCTGAAATAAAGACTCTTTTTGCCTCTGACGACTACGCCTTGAGTCTGCTTTTGAGTCTAAACCCTTGTGGCCCCAGCGGCGTAACACTAACTGCGTGACAAAAACAAACCAGTGCCACCAGTGGCCCTTTGATTTAAAGATTGGTTGGTCCCAAGGAGCAATGGTCACTACGGTCAAAATCAGCAATTTGAAAGAGTGAAACATGGAAACTCCAGAAACTGGCTCAAATGAACCTGCACCGAAGTAGGTCAGTCTGGACGGATGGGTTTGTCTGCTCTGACTGTAGCTAAGATGGACAGCTGCACTGCGTGAGGAATGGGGCACCCATGCATGCTTTTGGAGGGAGGAGGCGGAGAGGAGGAAGGGGGGCTTACGACAGCGCTCATTGAGAAGAGTGAGAACAATAAGTCATTCACTAAAAGTCTCAAATTACAAGTTGCTACATTTTTTGAAAGGGTTTGAAAGGTGGGCCAGGTCAGGTGAAACCATCCTGGTATGGGAGGATTTGGGGTCTTTAGCCTATTGAATATAAAATCCAGCATAGAACTTAAACTAAAACAATTTATTTAAAGAATTTTTGAATGGACGCGAATGTGAAAACAATTCACGGAACAAAACCTCAGTGTTGGTGCAGCAACGTGATGAGCGAGTACCATTTCTCTATCACTTGAGCAGTAAAAAAAACGTCATCCATTCAGCAGCAGCTATGTCTGCGAGTGTGACCTCTCTGCTCTGGTTCAGCTGAAGACTAAACAGAGAAACACATTGGACATTAAACATAACCTCAGGGTAGCCTTGTCAACTAGAACTCGGGAACAGTTCTAGTTGTTTTTTCACGAAAGTACTGTTGTACACCGTTGTACTTAAGTAACTGAATTGTTATTGTTGGAATGCATTAAGCATTCCAAGTATTGTTCTTCGAATCTTCCAACATCTTATTGTTGGAATGCATTAAGCATTCAAAGTATTGTTGTTCTATTCTTTATTGTTGGAATTGTTCTTCGAATCAACTTATTGTTGGAATGCATTAAGCATTCCAAGTATTGTTCTTTGAATCTTTATTGTTGGAATGCATTAAGCATTCAAAGTATTGTTCTTCGAATCTTTGTTTGAATGCATTAAGCATTCCAAGTAGTGTTCTTCGAATCTTTATTCCGCCACCTTCTTCTTCTTCTTCTATTTCTTCCGTTGCACCTTTCAACTCCTTCACACTTTCAGCTATTAAAACCGTTCAAATAGTAAAATATTCAGCTCCTTTCCGGCTTTCCAGCTATGCCTACCTTTTCAGCTTTCTACCTCTTAAGCTTGAATTTCTATAAATCAGTAATCATGAATATTTCTTCTAATAGTTTTCCAATGGAGATCGTGTTCAAATCCTATTAAACTTCTTCAACTTTCTGATTTTTCCTCTTCGCCAATCTGTCAGCTACAGACACCATTTTAACTTTCAAATGTTGACACAAAAGTCAGCTTTTCTAATATCTGTAATTTAAGCAAATGTATTAAAATTCCCTTCAACTTTCTGTATTTTCAGCAATTTTCTGAAGATCATTTCAGCTTTCAGCTTTTTGCATTCCAACGCATTTTCACCAGGAAATGCATTTTCTAGTTCCGCCATCTTCTTCTTCTATTTATTCCGTTGCACCTTTCAACTCTTTCACACTTTCAGCTTTTAAAACCGTTCACATTTTAAAATGTTCTGCTTCTTTCTGGCTTTCCAGCTATGACTTTTCAGCTTTTTAGCTCTTAAGCTTGAATTTATATAAATCAATAATCATTGATATTTTAACATGGTTTTCAAATGGAGTTTGTTTTCAAATCCTCTTAAACTTCTTCAACTTTCAGATTTTCTAGCTTCGCCAATCTTTCAGCTACAGACACAAACTTTCAAATGTTGACACGAGTCTAAACTATTTTATAAAAAACTTCTTGTTGATATCTATTCTACTTTTTTCATAATCACTGATTATGTTTCACTAGTTCTCAGGTCCGTTTTTTTTTTACATGAGTGTGTATTGCGTTTGTTAGAGTGTGAGCTGGAGATCTTAGAGTGCGGGGCAGCGTCAGAATCTGGTTAAAAAAATATGGAACTTCTGTCCTGACAGTTTTTGCCTCAGGAGACCAACAGTGACACAACCTCTGCCAAAAGCCCCATAGGCTACAATACAAATCTGCCGACATATTTCTCAAAAAATCCAGAAGGTACACGTTTTGTAAACTGCCACACAAGCCGTATGTATTACTGGACAGACATAAAAACCACATGGTGGCGTTCGGTAGAGTCTCTCAAAAACTATTTATTTTTTAGATAGTTTTTAGATTTATAGTTTTGTGCTAGAGGACACTTGTTTGAGGTGTGGATTCTGTGTAACTCGCTGTCCTGTCTGTCCTTTGAGCAGGTGCGTTACCGTGGATAGTCGCACACACGCTGCAGTCTGTCAGTTTGTCTCACACAGCTGATCCATAATAGTTGATTAGTGGAGTCACAGAACGCAGCTATGCTTTTTCTCTTTCTTTCTCCCCCTCTCTCTCCTTTCCTCCTCCTCTCTTCCCCCTCCTCTCTTTCTTCCTTCCTCCTCCTCTCCTTCCATTCCTCCCCCTCACTTTTTCTCACCATTCCACCCTTTCCCACCCTCTTTCTCCCTTCCTCCTCCTCTTTCTTCCTCCCCCTCTCTTTCTATCCTTCCTCCTCCTCTATTTCCATTCCTCCTCTCTTTCCCCCCTCTCCCTTCCTTACCCTTTCTTTCTCCCCCTCTCACTGCAGGGACAACCACCATCAGATAGAGCCACCATCCACAGAAGCCTGTGGGGAGGGAAAGCACAAAGACTTTAGGAGAGGGTAATGTTGGTTTATGATTACAGTAATATGATTAATATTTATAATAATGATGATGATGGCAGCAGCAGCGGCAGCAGGGCCACGGCAGTTGTCAGGACCAGGGTCCAGAAGGAACTATGATCTACGGAGACCTGCTAGGGGAGAAAACACAAAAAACCTCCCGGAAAGAAGCTGAATTAGTCATGTGCAATAATAAAACGTGAATTATTGTAGAATGAGAGCGTGAGAGAGGAGCTTGTGTGTCCGGTCCGTGGGCTGTTTGGTACCGGGCCGCACCACAGAAAGTTTATATATTTTTTTTTTCTGAAAAAAAAAATGATTTTCTAATTATGTGCGCTCGTCCCTCTGACATATTCCCCACGCGTTTTTCTTGTCCTTTTACCGTGCACGGCAGTTTCGCCGACCAGCGAACACAGAGCGCGCGACTACCCACCCTGTGTCGCCCGTCGGACCTTGTCGACCGGTCCGCGAAATATTGTCTGACATGAAAACGGTCCGTGAGGTAAAAAAGGTTGGGGACCACTGATCTACGTAACATATAAAACATCAGGAACTTCCTGTCTCAAAGTGATGCAGAAAAAATAGTTCATGCATTTGTCACTTCCAGACTGGATTACTGTAATTCTTTGTTATCAGGCTGCTCTTGTAAATCTCTTAAGCCTCTCCAGTTGATTCAGAATGCTGCAGCACGTGTATTAACAAGAACTAAGAAAAGGGATCATATTACTCCTGTATTAACTTCTCTGCACTGGCTCCCTGTTAAATCAAGAATAGATTTTAAGGTACTTAGGTACTCCTCACCTACAAGGCACTTGCTGGTGAGGCACCGTCGTATCTTAAAGAGCTTGTAACACCGTATTGCCCTACAAGGCAGCTGCGCTCCAGGGGGGCAGATTCGGTCAGCTCTTTTAAAGTAAAGCTTAGTTAAGATGCTATTGGCTTAGTCTGCCGGGGGACTTCTTAGGACACACCGAGCTCCTATCTCACGCTCTCGTTCTACAATAATTCCTGTTTTATTATTGCACATAACTAATTCAGCTTCTTTCCGGGAGGTTTTTTGTGTTTTCTCCCCTAGCAGGTCTCCGTAGATCATAGTTCCTTCTGGACCCTGGTCCTGACAACTGCCGTGGCCCTGCTGCCGCTGCTGCTGCCATCATCATCATTATTATAAATATTAATCATATTACTGTAATCATAAACCAACATTACCCTCTCCTTAAGTCTTTCTACTCAGGCTTCTGTGGATGGTGGTTCTATCTGATGGTCACTCCTAATCAGACCAGGCTCTCCCCAAAACGTGTTCCAGTGATCAACGAAGCCCACATTATTTACTAGGCACCACCTTGACAACCAGCGGCGGAATGACGACATGCGGCATGTCGTCACTGATCAAGTTTGGGAGGGGGCCAGAGAAAACTTCGGTGTCTGACATTGTTTTAGCGTATTGTGGCAACCAACGGGTGTGGGTGAAATCACGTCTAGCTGCACAAGAAAAGGGTACGATTTATTGTAACGTACAAAGTAAAGAAAAAGGGAAAATTAGGTTCTTCCTCTTTTGAGGGTGCGGTTCAATGGGTCCGTTCAGCCTTCGGTCTTCTTCCTGCAGGAAGCACAAAAAAATGGGATTTAACAACGCTTTTATGGTGTGGCCAACCTTCATCAGCCTTATGAGCTGCACCTGGGCCGCTGGTTGTCTCCAGAGGGGGCGGGGTGTTTCCCCTTTTGGTCACCTGACCTCTTGCTCTTTGGTGCCCCTGCCCTTGGTTCTGCTCTCTTGAGGCGCTGTCCAGAGTGCTGCGCCCGTGGGTTGCCACAGTGTGTACACACCGATTTGAAACGTGAAGTGGTTGGTGGTTAACCATGTGTTTCGACTTATGCTTACTCCAGACAGTCACCCAGCCTGCCAGCTTCTCGGGAGTTGCCGGGGGACGGCTAGCAGGAGCGAACACTACGTCTATGTGGCCCGCACCGGCTACTAACTAACTAACTAGCTTGCTAACTACAGTGGCTAACAACTGAGCTTTCATGGTGCGGAGCCGTGCTTCTAACTCACTAAGCCTCTCTTCCAATTTATCAAATGTACTACACTCCTTACATGTACCATTATCTGTAAGGGAGGCAGAGGAATAGCTAAACATGTGACACACCGAGCAAGAAAGAGCAGGAGACGTAGGGTGGTAAGACATCACTAGGTTAGCTGCTAAGCTAATGTAACGTTGACGCAGAACGACGTCTAAGCAACTATTCCATTGAGCGCAAAAATTGCTAGCAATCTAGCATCTAGTAATCTAGCACCGTTTATCAATTTTAGATAATCGCTGCTTGTGATAATCGCTGCTTGTGATGAAAAATGTTACGCTACAATCAACAACTGAAAAGTTCGATGACATCAAACACGCTGGCAACAGGAAGTGACGCAACACGCTTACCGTCAGGATCTAGATCCAGCAGAATGAGCTAAGGAGTCCACAACGTGGCTTGGGATAAACAAAACTAGGACCTGGGCTTAATTCTTTCATGAGGCGGGTGTGCAAGGCGAAAGGACATGACACACTGGCATATGATATAACACATGGTATAATACAGTTGCAATCAAAATTATTCAACCCCCCATTGCACATTAGGTTTATTGGCAAAATATACAATTTCTCAGCTGTTTGCAATAAACAAATGACACAATAATTGTTTAAGTAGTTTAATGAAACTAATATTACAAAGGTTTTATCCAAATTCAACACAAAATGCTACTTTTAATGACTAATGAATTTACTGCAGTCTCAAAATTATTCAACCCCTTCGTGACAAGCATCTTCAGTATAGTAGAGCACCCTTTGAAATGATTCAACTCCCTGTATGAAGCACACCTGGTGCAAATAATTAAGGGCTTCATTAGTTCAGGTGTGCTTGAGATAGAACACATAAATACCTGGTCTGGCTAGGGGTTTGTTCAGAGTGACGTTTGATTGCATGTTAGAAATATGCCGTGAGTCAAAAGAATTGTCCAAAAAGTTCAGAGAAGAGATCATTGCCTTGCACAAACAAGGAAAAAGATAGCAAAAGCACTGAATGTCCCTAGAAATACAGTTGGAAGCATAGTTCACAAGTTCAAAGTTGAAGGAACAGTGGCTACACTACCTGGATGTGGCAGAAAGAGGAAGCTATCAGCGGCTGCCACCAGATTCCTGAGGAGGCAAGTGGTCAAAAACCCTCGAGTGACACCTGCAGCAAGACTTGGTGGCAACAGGCACTGAGGTTTCAGTTTGCACAGTAAGGCGCATACTAAACACTGAAGGGTTCCATGCCCGGACTCCAAGACGCACAGCACTACTGACCCAAAAGCACAAGAAAAGTCGGCTCCAATATGCTGAAAACCATATAAATAAGCCACCGAAGTTTTGGAATTCTGTTCTGTGGAGCGATGAGACAAAACTAGAACTATTCGGGCCTATGGATCAGCTGCACTCTGGGTTGGACGTCAGGCGCTTCACGCTCGGCAGGACACATTTTAAACCGCCATGACGGACCAACTGCAGGTTCCCAGTCGGCAGATGCAGCGTGTGGTCGCCAGCCTCAATTCTCAGCCGTCGGCAGAAAAAGCACCGACAAGTCCAGTGGCTCCATTCGCTCCCCCCTGTTCGCAGCACGAACCCAGTCGTACCTCTCTGAGAGGTACGACGGCACCGCTGAAACGTTTCGCTCTTTTGTGTCACTGTGTTCAGTTACCTTCGACCTCCAGCCCTTGTCCTACCCCACCGAACAGTCCAGGGTGGCATTTATCATTACTAAGTTCTCAGTGAGAGCACAGCAGCAAACTGCCATTTGCTGCTCTGTTGTGGAGTTTGCCGGGGCCCTAAGAAGAGTGCTCAACCACCGGTTCCCCGGTATAGAGTCGGCTCAAGGACTTTTTTCTCTCTGACAGGGGAGCAGCCGGATGGCCATTTGCTTCCGCACCCCTAGCAACAGACAGCCAGCAGCCCTGGCAGACGCCTTCTAGTTTGGACTCTCGGAGGAGGGATTAAGGATCAATTAGCACCTCTTGACGTACCCACAGACCTTGAGGCCTTAGTGGCTCTGGTAGTCAAGATTGATAACCGGCTTTATGCAAGAGAGCTGGAGAGAAACCAGGCCAAGAGGAGACCTCCTGATTCCCAGGGGCCCCCGTCTCCATCACGTCGGCCAGACATACACCCTAACCCTGTGTCGAACCACTACGCCGGACTGGTGTGAAAGAGGACTCTCACCTGAGCTCCGCCACAGTCGACTGAAGGAGGAGAGGTGCATGTACTGCAGGCAGGTGGAACACTGGCTGGCTAGATCCCCGTTTAGACTGGGGTTGCCAGTAGAGCAACATCGATTCGTCAACGTAATCAACAACGTTGATTATAAAAACTCGTTGTAAATTATTAAAAGATTGAGGGATACCGGCCTTTTTCATTCGGCATTGCAGTACTCTACAGAAAGTGCTGGGGGCGGTATCGCTTCTACTGTCTGAATGCAGCAAGGAAAAGAAGAAGTTGAACATGGAAGAGCCAAACCACACCAGCACCACAGCAACGCAGGAACATTTAAAACGCGAGCATGCTGGAGACCCCACGTCTCGTAAGTAACTAACGTAACTCAAGCCGCATTAACTTATCGCAAGGTTCGCTCTTACATGTTGGAGAACAGAACATCTCGTAGAGGGTGCTTGCCAACTCTGTTTCAGTTATGTTAAATGCAATGTAGTAAACGTTTTCATATCAACACAACTGCTCGTCCCTCCCTCACCGAGAGCAAAACACTCTACTAGATCACGACTCTTTGCTGTCCTTGCTCCGAAATGGTGGAAGGAAGTCTCTGATGACACCAGGACCGCAGAGAGCCTTCACATCTTCCGCCGCAAACTAAAGACACACCTCTTGAGACTCTACCTCGACTAAAGACTAACAAATTGTAGCACTTAAATCTTACTTGTAACGTCACTCATCTATCGCAAATTGTAAATTGGCTTATTTGAGGAATTTGCACTTTCTTGTTTTGTACCCCTATGGTTTAATGCACTTATTATAAGTCGCTTTGGATAAAAGCGTCCGCTAAATGACATGTAATGTAATTACTCGAGTATAATACAGACTATGATACAAAAACCTACAACGTGATAATTAAAGCTTTGTTTTTCTCTTTCTCTTTTAGTCCTAAGCAAAGCCGCGTGTGAGTTTGTTCTTCAAAGAGCACTTTATCTTTCATTTTAAATGCATATTTGCGCTTATTTTGTATTACTATTTATTGTATCTATGGATGATTACATTGTATTAACTTGTTACTTAAGTACATTTCAGTTCAAACAAAGTTAATGGATGGAAATGAACAACCACACGTTGTAGCCAAAAGGAGAACTTGTCTTGTCGTAAATAATCGTTAGATTAGTCGACTAATTGAAAAAATGATAGATTACGAAAAGAAATCGTTAGTTGCAGCCCTACTCGCCAGTAAGAGGAGGATTACTAGTAAATCGAACCCTTTCTCGCACACTTCCCTACAGGCCCCTGACACATGCCCTCCTATCTTCCCCCGCTACTTCTCTGGAACTTGCAGTATGTATTACTCCGAAGCAGACGGAAGCATCATTGATTGGGGGTTGGCAGAGCAACTCCAGCTATTGTTAGAGCACCTTGAGTTGAGGCCCTTTTACATGCCAATGCCTTAGATGGACCCCACCACTAGGCCTTCTCATGTCAGGTAACCACTTTGAACACTTCCATATGATCCCTCAGTCACCCATTGTTCTTGGCTATCCTTTGCTACAGAAACACAACCAGAATATGAAATGGCTGACGGGGTCCATTGTGGGCTGGTGTACAAAGTGTCACCCATCATGTCTTCTCCTTTTCGATAAGACCCGGGCCACCTCCCTACCCCCTCACCGTCCCTAAAACTGTGCCATCAAACTCCTAGCCGGAATGTCCCCTCCCTACCCTTCAAAGAGTGAGAAGGACCATGAGCAGCATGTCCAGAGGGCCCTGGAGCAGCTGCTGGAGAATCAGCTGTTTGTCAAGGCTGAAAAATATGAGTTCCACCAAAGCTCCGTTTCCTTCCCGGGCTTCATCGTGTCACCTGGGAAGATCCAGATGGATGGCGCCAAGGCTGACTGGTCGCCCTAACCGAAAGCAATAGCAGAGATTTATGGGTTTTGAAAACTTTTACAGAATTTTTTTTTAGAAACAGCAGTACTGTGGCCGCCCCTCTCCATGCCCTAACCTGCTCGGGCACCAAGTTCCTGTGGAACCCTCAAGCGGGGGAGGCATTCCTGGCCCTCGAGGCGCTTTACCTCTGCCCCCATCCTCACCTTGCCCGATCCAACCAACTCCAGTCCATTGGCGAGGTCGACGCCTCCGATGTGGGGGTAGGAGGCGTTCTTTCGTAGCGCTCCTCCAAGGATAACAAGGTCCACCCATGTGCTTTCTTCTCCAAGAGGCTGTCCCTAGCAGAGAGGAACTACGACGTGGGCAACTGGGAGTTGTTGGCCCTCAACCTGGCGTTAGAGGAATGGAGACACTGGTTGGAGTCAAATGTAAAATAATTTCAAGCATGGACCGAACATAAGAACTTCTAACTGAGCTAAGCACATCCGAACAGCAAAGAGGCTGAATTCCAGACAGGCCAGGTGGGAATTGTTATTTAACTGCTTTACTTTTACCCCTTTTCCACCAAGGCAGAACTGGTGCTAGTTCGGAGCCAGAGCCTAGTTTCAAATCGGTTCTTTGGTTTTCCACCACCAAAGCACCAGCTCCGAACCAGTAAAAGTGGTTCTTAAGTAGCACCATATGCTGGTCTAGACGTAAGAACCGCTTACGTCAGCGGCTGGGGGCGGGGTTACCGTGACCAACAAGACGAGAGAAACTTTGTGCCATTTTTCGATAGCAGCTAATTGAGCTAACAACAACACAATGGACGCTACTAGGCAAAAAGGCGAGCCGCGCGAACATGTTTGATCCGCCGTGTTTGGATGTCGATGTAGGTCCGCAAAGCCATGAACATCAATAGCAAAGCAACGTCCGCCATTGTTGATGATGTGTTTGTGTTTGGCGCCGCCGCGCTAACGTTGCTGGGAAAGATGAGACATAACTTTGACGTAGGACTTGGCTCTGCGCTGGCTTTTTAGCCTGTGGAAAAGCAAACCGGTTCTTTGGAAACATGAAACTGGGTGCATTGTCCCGCCAGTTTGAACGTGAAGACTGCACTTACATTCTTCCTCCTTCCTGCGTGGTGGGAGTAGTGACCTGGGGCATTGAGCGGTCAAACCTGCCACCAACGGGGCACAGCCTCTTAACGACTGCCTTTTTGTTTCCACTAACCTCCGCTCAACAGTCCTGCAGTGGGGACATTCCTCCAGACTCAGCTGCCACCCAGGGGTACGACTGACCATCAGCTTCCTCAGGCAGCGGTTCTGGAGGCCATCACTGGAAAAGGATACAGGGAAGTTTGTGGCCACTTGCCAGATCTGCACCCTTGTGGAGCCGACAATTGAACTGGGTGGATTAAGCGAGAGGTCAGACGGTGCCGTTAACCTCAAATCTCCGACATCCAGGGAGCAAATTGTTACGAAGGCTGAATCTTGACAAACCGACCGCAGAAATGTTGCTTAAACAACAAACATCTTCTCGTCTGAAAAATTCATAAAATTACATTCCGTGACTTAAATATGGTAGTATTTATAAACTTGGACCTACACAAGGACCAGCAAGTTCAGACTTAAAAGCATATTAAAGAAGGGCGTAAGATTGGCACTTTTCGCTGTTCAAAACCTGTCCGCCGTCCAGTGTAACTGAGATGCCTTCCGTATGCTAGTGAGATTTCATGTTTACACACTTACGCGCACTAGTGAGATGCTCTTACGCACACTAGTGAGATGCTCTTACAGAAAACAGCTTGTGTTACTATTATTGTATCCTCCATGTTTTTCTGATTCAGAAACGCAAAACTTACAAATGCACCAGGGCGGGAAGTGAAGTAGGGACACGAGAGGGAAACTATAAAATAAAACAGGAACTGAACCCACACTGTGACAACTACTTCTTGTAATACTATTAATACTACCATCACTTTTAGTAGTAGTAATACCACAACTGACATTACTACTAAATTGACTACTAGTATTTCTACTGCATTAATATTATAATATTACTACTACTAACACTACTAGCAATGAATACTAAAATTACTCCTAGTACTATATGTCAGTATTTTCAGCATTTAAAAAAAACTTAATTTCAGCATTTCTTATTTCTCTTTTCAACAATTTTCGAAAATTAATTCAAACTTTTGTCATATATGCAATTTCTTAAAATGGATTTCAGCTTTTTTAATTTGTATTTTCAGCAATTCTTTGAAATTCATTTTAGTTTTTAGCATTCCAACGCATTTTGCGTTTGCGTTTGGAAATGCGTTTTCTAGTTCTTCAACATGTACTAAAAATATGTAACAACCAGCAAACGGAAGTGTAGCCAGGCTGGAGCTACTACCGTCGGGTTCGCTGAAGGACGCACGGACACACGGGTCTACTTTACAATACTTTACTTACTATACTTTATTATTTTATTTTGCAGTGAGCAGGTTTGTGGCTTCGTTGCTCCGTTGCTCGGCCTTGCCCCTGAGCGTCTGCTCCAGTCTCTCGCTCAAAGTCCTGCTCACTGTTTATATCAAGGAGACAATCAGTCAGCCATCCTTCTTGCCGACCAGAACGATGGGGCTGCACCAGGCACTGTTGGACTCCTCTATTACCCCAACCTCCAGCATAGCAGCCAATTCTCTCATGAACAATTTTCCTCTTGTGTTCAGGTAATCTGTAGGGCCGCGACCGCACCGTCACGCCCGGGGACATCTTAATGTGATGACACTGCGGGCAGGACGCACACCATCAGCGCACATCCGCCCAGATGCCTGGCCAGTAAAATCGGGTCAAATCCGGTCCATAGTTTTATTACTACCCCTGTGGCCAGCCATCAGGTTATAGTGAGCCGCCTGGAAAATTATTTCCCGACAGCTTTTCGATACCAACAATTGGGCATTTTCTTGACCTGTTTGAGTGTCACGATTCACTCTGTATAGCCTGTCCCTAATGAATGAAAAGTGCGGTTATGATAATGCTCTGTCAGGGCGCACCATTTGATCATCAATTCGTATCACTTAGTCGAAGGCAAAGCGTAGAGTATCATCACGAGAGCTCCTCCATGGAGCGTAATTCGGGAACCCGCAGAGTCTCCATAGGGGGCCCCGCCGGTTCCCCCTTCCTGTCTGCAGTGTCGGACAACCTTGCGTCAGCACTGAGCACCGCACACATCCCGAATGTCCCTGTCGGTCGTGAACGCACACCCGTGCACTGCCCCGCTAATTTATTAAACCCTGACTAATCTCCCCAAGATTAGGGGGTGCGTAAGGCGGGAGCTAACCGTGACCTTCACTTTATGCATTTTACCTCCAAATCTAATCTCTATTTGCACCACTGGGTAGTCGTGAATATCCCCATGCACACACCTTATACTCATCCGTGATGCCTCCACCAATGCCCCGGGTCGAACCAGCCTCTGGTGAATCATAGAGTGCCCGTATCCACCATCGCCTGATGTGTACCCCCCTGGATCCTTACCGGAACGCAGTACGTCGCTCCTGGACCGGGGGAGGGTGTTGGAGGCCTGGCAACCCGCAACGTCTGGCCCACCTCCATCAGCGGGCACTCCCGCCGGGAGTGTCCGGGTTGCCCGCACCTCCAACACTCCTGCTCTGACGGTTGAGGAGCCCTCTCTAAGACGGGGAGAGTGCTGGTTAGGCCTGAGGGGTCGGTAACCCGTGGACGGGCTAGTGATTGTGGTGTCGGCAGGGCCTGAGCCATGACCGGCTGCTGGGACCTCCTTCGTGGTGTAGGGACTGGCTGTGCTGACGCGGTCGGTCGACCGCCCTCTCCCTGCCTGCCAGGATGAACCGCCAGCATCACCACACCCGTGTAAGCCGGGTAACTCGGCTGGCGGAGAATCAATTGACCGGGCCGCCAACATCTCCAACACCTGGGACTATCGATCCGCCTGAACCTGCAGTGCCACCAGGAAGTGCCGCTTGGACTCTTGCATTGAACTGCTTGATCGCGCTGCATTGCCGCGATCTCCCCAGCATTAGTCCGAGCGTGACAGCCGGCTGCGTCATTCCCTCTCCGTGTTCGTTCGGGGTCGTCGTGGCGCAGGGGTTAGAGAAGGTGTGCTGGGAAGCACAAGGTTGTTGGTTCGATTCCAGGCTGCCCCATGTTCCACGTCGAAGTGTCCCTGAGCAAGACACCTAACCCCTAATTGCTCCCCGGGCAAAAATGTGAAAAAGCCATGGGTTTAAAAGTGTAATGTAAGTCGCTTTGGATAAAAGCGTCTGCTAAATGACCTGTAATGTAATGTAATGTAATGTTTAGGTCCATCCTTGGTCAGGTGCCACTGTAGCCGGGCTGGAGCTACTACCGTCGGGTTCGCTGAAGGACGCACGGACACGCGGGTCTACTTTACGATACTTTATTTTGCAGTGAGCAGGTTGTTCCGGCACCGTTCCCTGAACCACTCCCCCACTCTCCCCTCTTACATACAACAATTCATATTTTCACAGTATGTCATTACTTTATGCTTTACATGCGATCTGTTTTATATATTTTTCTACTGCGCTAATTGAAATCTGCAAATGTATTTTCTTCAATGCAACAAGTTTAATGAAATCCTCTTCTTTCTAACTGCCTTTTAATCTTCTCATGATCTCCACAGACCATCCATGTGGCCATCGTATGTGCAGGTTACAACGCCAGTCGAGACGTGGTTACACTGGTTAAATCTGTCCTTTTCCACAGGTATAGCTATGTTCTCTTATATGTCTCTTCCTTCTTACACCATCAAGCTCCACCAATAACATTTAAGTGCTGGTCAACATGGCACAGGAGCACCACGTTGTCTCGTTTTGATGTGAGGAACGTAAGGAGTATGGAAGTAAATCTGTGTCATCGGATTTTGAAAGAAAAAGGTGATTGAATTTCTAGCACTGAATATTTATGCATTGAAATCATGTATCTGAATGTTTTTCAAAGTTAAAATATTCAACTGCAAAAAATTAAACCGCAAATAATTCAACCGCAAAAAATTCAATGCAAAAATTCAATGCAAAAATATTCGAACCGCAACATCCGGGAACCCAAGGAAGAGCAATCGATTCTAGATTCAAGATCGGGAGCGTGCGCCCCAATACAACTTCGGCTTATCGACTATGATGACCGGATTTCAGCCATGTCCATTAATAATGGGGCTTCGTTGAGTGTTTTAACTTTAACTTCATGCCATCAGTGTGGTTTGTGTCTGTACGATTCAGTAATAGACTGCTGATGCTGGGATGCTTCGACGAGCTATTAGGAGTGATTGGCGGAGTTTTGAAACCAGGAACGCGCCTGTAGAGCGCATAGGAGCCGCTGCAGCGTAGTGGGGGGGGCAGCGGCTTTAGCGGAGCGTGTGCAGACGCATAACCCCGACAGTACGTGCAGGTTATGCTGTTTACATGCACGATCATTGCATGTCCAACAGTGATGGGGTTTGATAAAGTCAAACTAGTATCACAACTTCTACTCGACTGTCTTTCCTTTTAAGAACTTTATTAAAATTCAGTGACAGATCACAATCTCTGCTTCACAACTGTAAGGTCGTACGGGACAATAAACCTTTGTCACACTATAATGTGCATATGTCTGATATGTTCGTGTTTTTGGTGGTTTTTTTATGATACTATATAATATATGACATTGTACTGAGAGCTTGAAAAAACAACCACAACCGATCGTCATCTCGTTTAACTTCCAGCATAACCTGCACGTACTGTCGTGGTTATGCGTCTGCACACGCTCCGCTAAAGCCCCCCCCCCCAGCACCGCTGCAGCGGCTCCTATGCGCTCTACAAGCGCGTTCCTGGTTTCAAAACTCCACAAATCACTCCTAATAGCTCGTCGAAGCATCCCAGCATCAGCTGTCTATTACTGAATCTTACAGACACAAACCACACTGATGGCATGAAGTTAAAGTTAAAACACTCAACGAAGCCCCATTATTAATGGACATGGCTGAAATCCGGTCATCATAGTCGACAAGCCGAAGTTGTATTGGGGAGCTCGCTCCTTTTGCTTGACGCACGCTCCCGATCTTGATCTAGAATCGATTGCTCTTCCTTGGGTTCCCGGATGTTGCGGTTCGAATTTTTTTGCATTGAATTTTTTTGCATTGAACTATTTGCGGTTGAATTTTTTGCAGTTGAATATTTTAACGTTAAAAAAAATTCAGATACATGATTTCAATGCATAAATATTCAGTGCTAGAAATTCAATCACCTTTTTCTTTCAAAATCCGATGACACAGATTTACTTCCATTCCATCCTAGCGTTAGCTCGCTAAAAACAGCAGTAAAGCAGTTAGAAAGACTAACGCGTTTTTATTTACTCGCCTCTTTTGGACCATTCATTTTTCAATCTGTTGTCTTGTATTTCGTGCTTTGTGCATATACTGTGGGTTACATGGTAGTTGACGTTATGCCTGTAAAGGGAGACATGGTGATCTATTAAACCAGCACGGCTAAGAAGCCTCTAATGCATTCATTTACAAATGCCATTTTAAATTAATCTCATAGCACTTTATTTTTTATTTTATTTATTTTTTGTTGTATGTAGATGTGGTGTATACATTTACTTAACTAGCACTACAATGATAATAATTTAATTTAATGAATAACCTTCAAATGAACATGGGTGTGTGTTTCGGAGTGTGTCTGAGTGTGAACGAGTGTGCGTCTGTGAGTGTAGTGTAGAGAACAAGTTCTGACAATCCTATTAAATTTTCTGATTTGTATTTTCTTTATTTTTTATAGATTATTATTATGTTCAATGAGCAACCTCTTTAGACTATCTAAAGTATTTTTGCAATGTGAATTTGCAGTTCTATTTTAGCCTAAAGGGTTTGGAAATGAAAGCTTTTTAATGCTGTTTTTTATCCGATTTATCGATTAATCAAAGAAATAATCAACCGATTAATTGATTATCAATATAATCGTTAGTTGGCAGTTCATAAACCTACACAATCGCTCCTTAAACAATACAGTAAACATCAACACAAAAATACATACTAATTTCTGCCCAGACATAGGCTTACTATGCGTTGATGGGTTTGCTATGTTTCCTCGAGTCATGTTGAAGTCTGCATCCGCTCTGTCCTTTGTTGGGTAGACAAAGGGTAGACATGGTAGACCTTGCAATCAGGGTATGAATCAGTATGAATAAGGGATTGACGATGAGTGGTTGGAATATTAGAAAGTCACTGTACACAGTCTAGTCCATTTAATCATACAACATGATCATTATGAACTGATGGAAGTGTAGCTGTGTGATTAGCATCTATTCTTAACGGTCCTGTGAAAATAAGATGAGCATGTTTGTTCATTCTTTAATTTAACAGTGACTCTCCGCCTCAGTTAACGTCAATATGGATATTTAGCCGAAAGGTCAAATTCATTCCTATAATTCCTCTGCATGTTTTTCCTATTTCATTTTTTTTTTCTTCAGTTACTCAAAAATAATTTCAAGCCTACTGTAACTTTTGGTGCAGTTGTATTAAATAACTCCCTGTGCAAACTTTTTCAGTAGTCAAAGTTTATTCAGTTGTTAAGGTCATTGATGTTTGGTGATGTGTTTATATGTGTTTATATCTGTCCACAGACGGAACCCACTACATTTCCATTTCATCACAGACTCCATTGCTCAGCAGATCCTCTCTTCTCTGTTCCATACATGGATGGTCCCTGCTGTCAAGGTCGACTTCTACGATGCAGATGAGCTAAAGGTGAGGAACTCCTAGCTTCCCCCAAATACTCAATCGTCCATAGAACTTCATATTGCGCAATATGATTGGACCTTCTTTGATTCTGTAAAGCTAGCTCGGTTCACCACCTTTTTAAAAATGTATACAGATTTACATTCGATGGTTTATATCATAAATTTAAAAGCAAATTATCCAAATCTGGTGTTTTTTTCAGTCAGAGGTTTCATGGATCCCCAACAAACATTACTCTGGAATCTACGGCCTGATGAAGCTTGTCCTAACTAAGACGCTGCCATCCGACCTGCAGAGAGTCATTGTCCTGGACACAGACATTACATTTGCCACTGACATCGCTGAACTCTGGGCGGTTTTCCACAAGTTTAAAGGTAAAATACTCCTATATATAAATATATGTGTATATATACATACATACATGTATATGTATGTATGTATATATAAATATATGTGTATATATACATACATACATGTATATGTATGTATATATTTGTATGTATGTATATATATACGTGTGTGTGTGTGTGTGTGTGTATATATATATGTGTGTGTATATATATATGTATGTGTGTGTGTATGTACGTATATATATGTGTGTGTATGTATATATATGTATATGTGTGTGTATGTATGTATATGTGTGTATATATGTGTGTGTGTATATATATTTACATATGTATGTATGTATATATGTGTGTGTACGTATGTATGCATATGTGTGTGTATGTATATGTGTATGTATATGTGTGTATATATATATATATATATGTGTGTGTATATATACTTACATATATGTATGTATATATACATATACACACATGTATGTATGTACATGTCTGTACATATATGTATGTGTATATATATATGTATGTATGTATGTGTATGTATATATGTATGTATATATATATGTATATATGTATGTGTGTATATATGTGTGTGTGTATATATGTGTATGTATGTGTGTGTATATATGTGTATGTATGTGTGTGTGTGTATATATATGTGTATGTATGTGTGTGTGTACATACTTACAAGTGTTAGCACACTATATCCCAAACTTGAATGCTTTGCTATACCACATTGTGAGAAAACAGAAAATCCAGAAAGTATCCAAAAGTTTTCCTATATTTTAAATACAAAATACTTCCACACACCTAAGGGCAAGTTAGATTTTCTGGCACCGGTATTTTACATTACATTACATGTCATTTAGCGGATGCTTTTATCCAAAGCGACCTATAATAAGTGCATTAAACCATAGGGGTACAAAACAAGAAAGTGCAAATTCCTCAAATAAGCCAATTTACAATTTGCGATAGATGAGTGACGTTACAAGTAAGATTTAAGTGCTACAATTTGTTAGTCTTTAGTCGAGGTAGAGTCTGAAGAGGTGTGTCTTTAGTTTATGGCGGAAGATGTGAAGGCTCTCTGCGGTCCTGGTGTCTTCAGAGAGCTCGTTCCACCATTTCGGCGCAAGTACAGCAAAGAGTCGTGATCTAGTCGAGTGTTTTGCTCTCAGTGAGGGAGGAACGAGTAGTTTTGCAGATGCAGAGCGGAGAGTGCGGGTTGGGATGTAGGGTTTGACCATGTCCTGGATGTAAGCTGGACCCGATCCATTCACAGCATGGTACGTGAGCACCAATGTTTTGAACTGGATGCGGGCAGCCACCGGTAGCCAGTGAAGAGAGCGGAGGAGTGGAGTAGTGTGGGAGAATTTCGGAAGGTTGAAGACCAGTCGAGCTGCTGCATTCTGAATGAGCTGCGGAGGTCGAATGGCGGTGGCAGGGAGACCAGCCAGGAGGGAGTTGCAGTAGTCCAGGCGGGAGATGACAAGAGCCTGAATCAGTACCTGCGCTGCCTTCTGAGTGAGAAGGGGACGTATTCTCCTGATGTTGTAGAGCGTGTATCTACAGGATCGCGTTGTCGCGGTGATGTTGGGAGTCAGGGAGAGTTGGCTGTCGAGTGTGACGCCGAGGTTCTTAGCGGTCAAAGTGGGCGTTAGCATGGAGTTTCCAAAGTTGACTGTCAGGTCCTGGGTAAGCGAATCTTTTCCGGGAAAGAGAAGTAGTTCAGTCTTGTCGGGGTTGATTTTCAGATGGTGGGCGGACATCCACTGAGAGATGTCAGTTAGACAGGCAGAGATCCGAGCCGCCACCTGGGTGTCCGAGTGAGGGAAGGAGAGAATTAGTTGGGTGTCATCGGCATAGCTGTGGTAAGAGAAGCCATGCGAGCGAATTACAGCGCCAAGAGAGTTGGTGTAAAGCGAGAACAGGAGGGGACCCAGCACGGAACCCTGAGGAACTCCAGTAGTAAGAGGACAAGGTTCCGACACAGATCCTCGCCAGGTTACCCGGTAGGTGCGGCCGTCGAGGTAGGATGAGAGAAGGGAGAGAGCAGAGCCTGTGACACCAAGTTCCTGAAGGGAGGAAATAAGGATCTGGTGGTTGACCGTGTCAAATGCAGCAGAGAGGTCCAGAAGGATGAGGACAGAGGAGAGAGAGTCGGCTCTAGCAGTGTGGAGTTGCTCTGAGACAGCAAGGAGAGCAGTCTCTGTGGAGTGGCCTGCCTTGAAACCTGACTGGTGGGGGTCAAGGAGGTTGTTACAGTGGAGATAAGAGGAGAGTTGATTAAAGATGGCACGTTCAACGGTTTTGGACAAAAAGGGAAGAAGAGAGGCCGGTCTGTAGTTGTTTACTTCAGAAGGGTTGAGAGTAGGTTTCTTCAGGAGGGGGTTGACTCTTGCCTCCTTCAGAGAATTGGGAAAACAGCCAGATAACAGAGCGTTGCTGATGAGACAGGTGAGGAACGGAAGAAGGTCAGGTGCGATAGATTGTAGAAGATGTGATGGAATGGGGTCAAGAGGGCAGGTGGTCGGACGGGCAGAGGTTACTAGGGTAAGAATTTGGTTAGGAGAGAGGGCGGTGAAAGAGGAAAGAGAGGGCGAAAGAGGTGAGGTCGGTGGGACGCGAGAAGTAGGAAGTGGGTTTGAGAAGGAGGAGCGTATGTCAGCTATTTTCTTGGTGAAGTAGTTGACAAAGTCTCCCGGAAGAAGGGTGGAGGAGGGGTAGGGGGTTCGAGGAGATTGGAGAAGATCGATAAGAGTTTTTTGGGGTTAGAGAATGAAGATTAAATTTTGGATTGGTAGAAAGAGCTTTTGGCAGCAGAGATAGAAGCAGAAAACGAGGAGAGGAGAGATTGAAATTTAAGCAGGTCGTCAGGTCGTTTATATTTACGCCATCTCCTTTCCGATGCTCGCATGGTGGCTCTCATGGCACGCACCGGTTGAGACAGCCATGGAGCCGGAGGGGATTTGCCAGTCCGTCGTGTCGTAAGAGGGCAGAGAGAGTCTAGAGAGGAGGTAAGAGTTGAGAGGAGAGTCTCTGCAGCAGCGTTCGGATGCAAGAGTGAGAAGGAATCAGTTGAAGGGAGAGCTGATAGAACAGAGGATGCCAGCGAGGAGGGAGAGAAGGAGCGAATATTGCAACGAGCCGGTACAGAGTTAGTCAAAGAGGAAGGTTTGTTAGTTATAGAGAGTGGAAGGGAGTAAGAGATGAAGAAGTGATCAGACACATGAAGTGGAGTTACAGAGAGGTTAGTGGTAGAGCAGTTTCTAGTAAAGATGTTGTCAAGGTGATTGCCGGCTTTGTGAGTAGGAGGAGAGGGACTGAGTAACAGAGCGAAGGAAGAAAGTAGGTGTAAGAGGTCAGATGACTTCTCTGTCTGGATGTTGAAGTCACCCAGGAGGATGAGCGGAGGTCCATTTTCAGGGAAATTAGACAGGAGAACTGAAATTAGTCCAGTTCTTCCAAGAAATGACCTAAGGAGCCTGGCGGACGGTAGAGGACAACGATGGTTAATTGTACTGGGTGAGTGACTGTTACAGCATGGAATTCAAAGGACAATGGGGTGAATGGTGGTAGAGGGTAAAGAGAAAAGCTCCATTTGGGTGAAATGAGTAGACCTGTGCCACCACCCCTACCAGTGGGCCTGGGAGTGTGGCTGAAGGAGAAGGCGGAGGAGAGAGCGGCGGGGGTGGCTGGTGGTGTTCTCAGGTGTGATCCAGGTCTCGGTGAGAGCGAGGAAGTCGAGTGACTGCTGGATAGCGAAGCCGGAGATGAAGTCAGCCTTTTGTATTTTCTTTTAACATATTTATTTGAGGTGTATTTTCTATCAAAATACTTTTTGGTGTATTTTTGCCCATCTCTGGCTGTAGAAATGGGTATGAATGGTTCGATAGTCCTCATAGTACCTTGCAGAAAGGACTCCGGGCGAGTGAAGAATGTGGTCCAATCAGAGGAGCGGCGGTTTCATCCCAGCCCCTGCTAACCCGCGTGTCCATATGTCCTTGGCTCTTCACCCCAACATTGCTCCTGTAGATAGGACTACTGATGGGCACTGCGTTTGGTAGACAGACTTTCATCAGTGTATGAATGGTGACATGAAGTTTGGAGTGCTTTGAATGATTGGATAAATAGAAAAGCACTAGTGTAGTCTGTTTCTGTATTCATTGTATTCATACATTTTTATGGTAAACCTTCCATCAGTGTATGAATGGGTTTTAATGGGTAAATTACATGTAGTACACCTCAAGGCCGTGAGATTAGATAAGGACCATGCCAGTATATTATACAGCTGAAATAAACTCTTAAGAATTATATTTAAATAAATAATATGAGAAAATAAGTAGCGAATGTGAAGAAGTAATAATGTGGTGCTCTGATGCAGGTCAGCAGGTCCTTGGTCTGGTAGAGAACCAGAGTGACTGGTACCTGGGAAATCTGTGGAAGAACCATCGACCCTGGCCGGCTCTGGGCAGAGGCTTCAACACTGGTGAGTACAGGACAAAATGTTAGCATTTAAAGCTGTTACAGTGACATACATTTTAATTCATATTAAAATATGAATGCAAAAAAATACACACACAGATCCATGTCAGATGTCTTGTCAGACATGCTGATTCCAAATTTCACATGGGCAAATCCCCAAAAACCCAAGTACAGTACTTGTTGAAGTAGCTTGTTTCTCTAATTTATTTTAGACTCTGCTGGTAATGGAAACTGTGGCAAACCCTCATGTTCTCTGTCAATGCTACCTGAAACGTTCCAAGTAAACTACTTTGCAGTACAGGGTTCTGTATGCTTCAATCGATGTCAGCTATGTTAGAGGTGGGCCATCAGAATCAGAAGCCATTTATTACCACATATTTACACATAGACAAATATGACTTGATGAATTGGTGCAATATAAGAATACAATCATGTAAAATAAGATAATAATAATAATATAAAAGCAAAAACAATATAAATAGATAAGTACGTTAAAACACTAATGTATGGGTTTCCATGGTAAGAGAAACCACTGTGCAAAATGTTTCCGGGACGAAGTATTGGGTCAATGGGAGACTCGGACTTGGTCTATGAGACCAACTGCTAACGGGAACAAACAGTTTCAGTGGCGAGAGATCTTGGTCCTGATGGACTGCAGCCTCCTGCCAGAGGGAAGGGGCTCAGAGAATTTGTGTCCAGGGTGAGAAGGGTCTGCTACAATCTTTCTTGCCCGTCTCAGAGTCCTGCAGGCAAACAAGTCCTGGTAAATGAGGGGTTTAGCTGTTAAGTTGTTGCAGTTGTGTATTCGCTAATAGGAAGGCAAGATTAATGATCCTTGTTTGGAGGGATATGGGAGATAATTGTCCTACCTAGAAGCGTAGCCTTCGTCATTGTGACGGCTCGTATCTTCACTCGATAGGACATCATCGTTGCCTTCATATCATGTTATTAGTATATCCCTAAGGGTTATTTGGCCTGAAACCAAGCAAAACTAGAAGGCACATGGAATTAATTAAAAAAAGCTATAGCTATTGTGATGGAAGATTTTGCACAGACAATCGTTAAGTAAGAAACAAAGGCTCGGAGTCAAGTATGTCTTTTCTCCGTTTATTTCCTTGCAAGGGAAAAAGGGTCACAACAGCTACGTGGTCAGTAGACTGTCAAGAACCTCCTTTTTGTCCCAACACATCGAGGCAGTTCTTATACCTAAGTTTAGATATCGGTGGCGTCAACAGAAACCTTTGACCATCTTGTTGAGTATCTACAGCCAGGGTACTGGGAACATCTTATCCATGTAAGACACGTCAGCTCTTTGACCGTGTCCTTGCTCTCCCAACATGCTTAAACAAAGGTGGTCATAGACATAACAAACACTTTGTTCAATCTCTACAGCTATGACGCTGGAAACATCTAATCCAAGAGGGAGACATCAGTTCTTATGTCAGGGCCTTTGTGATCTAACCACTTGCAACTAATAAACTGGTTATACAAATGAAGCATTTAAAAGGGTCACATATCATTTTCCCATTACATTATACTTTATAAAAACCTTCCTTAGGTAGAGAGCAGATCAAGTCAAATTTGGACAGTATAATCTTAAAACCTCTGCGATACATTTTTTTTAAAAGGTTAACGTTTCTGTTTGTCAGCAAACTATCTTTGTCATATCTTAGTCATATCTGGCCTAAATTTTAAAAAAGTTGATAACAGAAATTCATGTGTCCAATCATCGCTGCTTCAATTCTATGTTGCCATTTATTGTGCTCTGAAAAACTGTTTGTCAGGGATGCGGGGAAGGCAGGACTCACTTCGAGCAACAAAAATAGTCAAATAGGCAAAAGCAAAGGCCAAGGGGGCAATAACGCACACAGGAACCAGGGCAAAAATACAGGCAGGAACTAAGAAACATCCAGGAAAAACGACAATGATGCGACTAGTGTCAAGAGACACACACGACTTAAATACACAAGGGAAGTGCAGGTGATTGGACACAGGTGGAAACAATCAGACAATCACAGGGGATGACAGGACAAGGCAGGAAGTGAAGTTACCCAGGGAGACAAGAAGCAGAAACTGCAAAACAAGACAGGAAATAAGACCACACCGTGACACTGTTCAGCGTTGAATGAGTTAGATACCTGCTTTTACTAGGTTTTATCCCAAAACAAATAGCCCAACCTGCTACAGCAGCTCTTTGAATTTTACAGTAGACACTCCTGATCACTTATGCTTTGAAGGTCGGCTGTTCTGCTTTTAAAATTCCTGTCAGTGTAACAGGCATGTGTTGCATTTACACAAAACATTTTGTTTGTTTATGTTGTTGAATCTGCTATGTCTCTCCCTCTGAAAATGTGTGTCTGTGTGTGCTTTCAAGGGGTCATTTTGCTTCTCCTGGATCGTCTGAGGAAGCTGAGATGGGAGCAGATGTGGAGGCTAACTGCAGAGCGAGAGCTTATGAGCATGCTGTCCACCTCCTTGGCAGACCAGGTAAAACACACACACACAGGTCCTTGTCAGACATGCTAACTCCAAATTTCACATAAGCAAATCACCAAAAACCCAGGTACAGTACTTGTTGAAGGAGCCTGTTTGTCCATACATTTTAGACTGCTGGTAATGTAAACTGTGGTAAACCCTCATGTTCTCTGCCAATGCTACCTGAAACGTCAAGGCTAAACAAAATCGCAGGAAAGGGCTCTGTATGTTTCAAACAAACCGCTTTGTTCATCAGGTCATCAGAATCAGAAGCCATTTATTGTCACATATACACAAATAGGAATTTGTCTTGATGATTGGTGCAATGTAAGAATAAAATAGAATAAAGTAAAATAATATTTAAAAAAATATACAAGCAAAAATTAAAACAATATCTACAGATCCATCCATCCATCCATCTTTAACCGCTTATCCGGGGCCGGGTCGCGGGGGCAACAGCTCCAGCAGGGGACCCCAAACTTCCCTTTCTACCAACTCTGACTGGGGGATACCAAGGCGTTCACAGGCCAGTGCAGAGATATAGCCTCATTGAGAGCTTTGCCTTCCGGCTCAGCTCTCTTTTCGTCACAACGGTGTTTACTGCCGAACACCCAAACACAGCTCTCGCTTTGGGCGTACAGGGATTGGATGTCCCCAAGTAAGGACCCCATTACCCCGTACACCCTCAGCACCTCCCGCATTTTCTCTCGGGGGACCCGGTCATACGCCTTCTCCAAATCTACAAACACATGTAGATTGGATGAGCATACTCCCAGGTCCGGACTCAGTCTCTCCTCACACCCTGAAGCATTGTGCTGACCAGCTGTCTCCGGTGTTCACTGACATCTTCAACACCTCCCTGGAGACATGCCACGTACCAGCCTGCTTCAAGGCCTCCACCATCATCCCTGTTCCCAAGAACAGTGACAATGACTACAGGCCCGTTGCCCTGACCTCTGTAGTCATGAAGTCTTTTGAACGGCTAGTCCTGACCCACCTGAAGTCCCTCACCGGCCCCCTCCTGGACCCCCTGCAGTTCGCCTACAGAGCCAACAGGTCTGTGGACGATGCTGTCAACATGGCCCTCCACTACATCCTCCAGCATCTGGACTCCCCAGGAACCTACGCCAGGATCCTGTTTGTGGACTTCACCTCTGCCTTCAACACCATCATCCCATCTCTGCTGCAGGACAAACTCTCCCAGCTGCACGTGCCCGACTCCACCTTCAAGTGGATCACAGACTTCCTGTCTGACAGGAAGCAGCACGTGAACCTGGGGAAACATGTCTCAGCCTCTCGGACCATCAGCACCGGTTCCCCCTAAGGCTGCGTTCTTTCCCCTCTGCTCTTCTCCCTGTACACCAACAGCTGCACCTCCAGTCACCAGTCCGTCAAGCTCCTGAAGTTTGCGGATGACACCACCCTCATTGGACTAATCTCTGGTGGTGATGAGTCCGCCTACAGGTGGGAGTCTCACCATCTGGTGTCGTGGTGCAGTCAGAACAACCTGGAGCTCAACGCTCTAAAGACAGTGGAGATGGTTGTGGATTTCCGGCGGAACAGAGCCCCACCCTCCCCCATCACCCTGTGTGACTCCCCCGTCACTATTGTGGATTCCTTCCGTTTCCTGGGCTCCATCATCACCCAGGACCTCAAGTGGGAGCTGAACATTAGCTCCATCACCAAGAAGGCTCAGCAGAGGTTGTTCTTCCCGAGGCAGCTGAAGAAATTCAACCTGCCAAAGACGATGATGGTCCACTTCTACACGGCCATCATCGAGTCCATCCTCTGCTCCTCCATCACCGTCTGGTACGGTGCAGCCACAGCCAAGGACAAGGGCAGGCTGCAGCGTGTCATCCGCTCTGCAGAGAGGGTGATCGGCTGAAATCTGCCGTCCCTGTAGGACTTGTTCGCTTCCAGGTCTCTGAAGCGTGCTAAAAAGATCGTGGCCGACCCCTCTCACCCCGGACAGAAACTGTTTGTGCCCCTTCCATCTGGCAGGAGGCTGAGGTCCATCAGGACTAAGACCTCCCGCCACACGAACAGTTTCTTCCCGTCGGCAGTCGGGCTCATCAACAGAGCCCGGTCCCCCACTGACTGACTATAACATTCCACCGGTCACTCCCCTTCACACTGCACATGCCACTTTAACTGCAATTCATCACTTTGTCGTCACTCGTCACTTTGTTACTTGTCTGTTACTTGTTCGTTAGTGCACTTTATGCTTAATATTTTTCTTTTTAACTTTTTTAATATTTTAAATTTTTAACTTTATTCCTTGTTTTATACTAACCCATAGCCTTATTCTACTAACCCATTGCATTAGCATTTCATTTTACTTTATTTTATTACTTGTGCACTGTTGTCTTGTCTGTCTACTGTCGCGCACTAACCGCCAAGACAAATTCCTTGTATGTTTAGCATATTTTGGCAAATAAATGTTTCCTGACTCCTGATTCCTGATTCCCAAGCCCCCTCCATGATCCTGGAAAGAGTAAAGAGCTGGTCCGGCGTTCCACGACCAGGACAAAAACCGCATTGTTCCTCTTCAATCCTTGGTTCGACTATCGGCCGAACCCTCCTTTACAGCACCTTGGAGTGGACGGGAGGCTGAATAGTGTGATACCCCTGTAATTGGCACACACATCTCTGGTCACCGGTGGGGACCACGTGGGGCATGTTCTAAAAATATCCCTGTTGACCATGAAGCGCCATCGTTTGTTTTTACTCAAAACACTTTAAAATGACTATTTAATATGAATGTTTAAAAACTAAAATGCTTTATCTGGATGAACTCTGACCTTGTCAGAAGTGCAATCTTGTCAAACCCGACAACCTACTTCTGCAATGCAAAGGTGGCCCGGATTTCCCAAATTTCTACATTACCACTGTATCATTCACCGACAGGCACTTTGTTCCAAAGTAACCGGCTTCATTCATGACGTGAAGATCATAAATGTCAGCTGAATATGGGGACTCGTTACTACACACAGACATCCGATGACTCAGCAGAGGAAGAATTTTGCAGCATGTAGTGACAGATTTTCTTGAGCCACTCGGCAGGGTGCCGAGACTTCTCCAACTCAAGGGACAATGTCTTCCTCAGCATTTTGTCAACTTTTACGGCCAACACAACAGCAGTGAGTTCAAAGCGAGGAATTTCCGTCTGTTTTAATGGTGCTACTCTGACTTTGCCCAATATGAACGCAAGGTGGACGTTCTTACAATGGTTCTCCAACTGTAAATAGGACACCGTGCCATAGCCATGGTCACTGGCATCTGCAAAGTGATGCAGCTGGGCATTTATGGGTCCTCTGAAATCCTTTGGTTTGATGCAGCGGTCCACTTTAAGTTCAGTCACCGTCTACAGATCCAGCAGCCATGCTGTCCATTGTTGGGAGAATGCCTGTGGAATAGGGTCATCCCAGTACATGCCTTGATCCAAGCACAAGGTGTTCATTGGCACCAATGCATTTTCCTTTGGGTGAAATTCAAGTCTTTGCTCTTTAAGTCCTTTGCTCACATAGGAATTAATTCCGTCTGAATGTGCCTTTCCTCCAACATCACTGCCCTCCAACACCGAAAGTCTTGCAGCAGCAGCAGCTATCTGTGTGTCAAGCTCCAGTTGTTCTTTCATTTTCCTTAGCTTGTCCTCTTGTGCCTCTAGGTCATGTCTCTTTTGCAGAGCAGAAACTTGCTCCATCAACGCAGCTTTCTTCTGCCTTAGCCCTTATACATGCAGATGAAATACTTGAAACAAATGATCTACCTTGACTCCTTCTGCTTGACACATTAGACACACTGTCTCCCAGACTAATTGTTGGAATGCATTAAGCATTCCAAGTATTGTTCTTTGAATCTTTATTGTTGGAATGCATTAAGCATTCCAAGTATTGTTCTTTGAATCTTTATTCCGCCTTCTTCTTCTTCTATTTCTTCCATTGCACCTTTCAACTCCTTCACACTTTCGGCTATTAAAACCGTTCAAATAAGCGTCAGAATCTGGTTAAAAAAATATGGAACTTCTGTCCTGCCAGCCAGTCTTTAGTTTTGGATTCAGGAGACCAACAGTCACACAACCTCTGCCAAAAGCTCCATAGGCTCCAATACAAATCTGGCGACATATTTCTCAAACATTCCAGAAGGTACAGGTTTTGTAAACTGCGACAGGAGCCGTATTTATTACCGGACAGACATAAAAAACGCATCCCTGCGTTCGGTAGAGTCTTGGGTCTCGCAGGAACGTCTTTTTAGATAGCTGTTATAGTTTTGCGCTAGTGGACACTTGTTTGAGGTGTGGATTCTGTGTAACTCGCTTTCCTGTCTCTGCCCTTTTCAGCAGCTCGTTAATGAACCCAGGTGCACCGTTGCCGTGGATACTCGCACACAGTATCTCTGTCTGTGACTCACAGCTGCTCCTATTACATCATTAGTGGAGTCACATGACGCAGCTATGCTTTCTGTCAACAGACCAACATGATAAAGACACTCGCGCCCCCCCTCCACCCTGACCTCTTCTCACTGTTAATCACTCAGTCAGTCAGTCTGTCTAATTCTCCTCCCCTCTCCCTCTCTATCTCTTCCTCACCACCCCTCCCTTCCTCACCCTCTCACCCTCCCTCTCTCTATCTACACCCCCCCACCCCACCCAATCCAATAATTTCAAAATAAAAGCCCCATGGAGGGAATTTTTACTGTAATATTTGTGATGAGGCCTATTAATTAATAACTTCTTAGTTTGAATAACAAACATTCTGTCTCCCAACCCCCCCCCCACCCAATTCCATCATTTCAAAATACAAGCCTCAATGATTATCTTTACCTTAACCATGAAGCTCAGAATGAAGCGGTTTCGTTGGTAACCGCTTCATCGACTCGTTGGAGTCCCTGCTCTTTGGAGCGCCGTTGGACTTTGATCCTATATTATTGTGTTCAAAAACCTTTAGGCTAGGACAAAAAACTGCATTGATTTAGAATAAATAAGTTCTTGTTGCCTCTCTCTGCAACAATAACTTATTCTCCTCTCTCGAATACACATTGTAATAATATAACACATTGTCATAAGGCTTGCTGCTCCTTACTCTTTACATCCTTCGAAGCATCGTAATTTACACATATACATTCTTTAATAAGTGTGTGTTTATAATAAATGCACGCTAAACTTTTAGGTTAAATATGGTTAATTAATGATAATTATTTTGAAACATTAAACTTATTTGCAGCTGTGAAACAAGCAGTGTCCAAATTAACATTGCGTAGTCATTGACTAAACAGATTGAACCGTGAGGTGCAGGCCTGTAGATGAGGAAACATAAGGCAAAGTATAAACACAGTGTGTGTGTGTGTGTGTGTGTGTGTGTGTGTGTGTGTGTGTGCGCCCTCTGCCTGCCTGCAAGGACATCTTCAACGCTGTGATCAAACAGAACCCGTTCCTGATTCACCAGCTGCCCTGCTTCTGGAACGTGCAGCTGTCCGACCACACCCGATCCGAGAAGTGCTACAAAGACGTGTCAGACCTCAAGGTGAGATCCTGCTGTCCTTCACTCATTTGTAATTACTTAAAAGAAACAAGACCTGGCCTACATTGTTCAAGAAGCTCGAGCCACCCCCACACTCAAAGTGATATGTTTGGTTTCACTTTTGACAGAGTAAAGGCATTATGGATATCGTTAAGGTTGAAAAAGTGTCATGTCTTTTTTAAATTTCAGGGGATGCCGAGGTGACCAAGTCTGTCATGAATACTTCCATGTGGACACATAACTACGAGGATATTGTTGACTAGGCTTTGTGCCCATCTATTAAATAGCACATTATTCCACTTTCAGCAGTAGTAAGTAAATAATAACAATAATGTTCAATAATGCTTTTAGTTATTTTTTCAATACTTTTTTCACTACCAAAGCTCATTTAGAATAATTTTTGGAAGAATAAATATCGCTTTCAAATGAACCTTATATTGCTTGAGTTTTTGTGTGTGGAAGTCGTTGGTTTGTTTATTTATTTATGATAGACTTTATTGCCCCGTGCATTGCCACTGTTGCTTTTCATCGTGGACACATTTGTCCCGTATTTTCCTCCACAACTTAGTGCACCCCTCGACCGGCAAACCGACGTTTGCGGAGATCTCCCTCCATAAATCGGAGGCCACCCGCGCGTCATTATAGTGCGCCAATGACTGGTTGTATAAGTGGTCATATTTACGCATTTCTTCCGACAAAAGTTCTTCAATCTGATCTGTTCTCTCGGAAAAATCTTCGTTTTAATAATGGCAGTATTGTGTTATGAAACCGGAAATGTGAGACTCCGGAAAGGATGTAGTTAGCAGACCAATCACAGCCTTGCGGGCTGCGAGAGGCTTGCGTAGCTTTTGACGCAAGCCTAGAAAAATGGGTCAACGTACGCAGGCCCGCAAGGAGGGTGAGGGAGAGTGAAAATGCACACAAGGGGCTCTTGCATATGTGTGTCATTGCGTCTCTGAAAACGCAGAAGCATAAACTACTCTTTAGAAGAGACAAGAACAGAGGAGGTCAGAGAGGAGGGAGAGAGGGAGCGAATGAGAGTTAGTTGGTGGGGTGGGGTTGTTAGTTAGAGAGAGTGGAAGAGCACGGGAGATGAAGAAGTGGTCAGAAACGTTAGTTACAGTGAGGTTAGAGGTAAAGCAGTTTCTGGTGAAGATGTAGTCAAGGTGATTGCCGGCATGTGAAAGGAACACAGTGCAGGCCTTACGTTCATATCAAGGTTTGTGTTTGTGTTTTTTTTATGTTTGCTTCACTTGCGTTCAATACGGTATTTTCGTCAAACGCGCATGTGCGTGAGATGAAAATAACGCAAAGTAGGGCCAAGATCATTTGAGTAAACAATTTGTGTGCAGTTTGCTCTCAAAATGGCAGAGGAAAAATGCACAGCAAAATGAAAATATGAAAATGAACACAGGAGGTTTTTAACATAGTGGGAGAGTTTATATTTTTTTGTTGAACGTAATGGCAAGCCATTCTGCCTTATATGTGAGGCGTCATTAGCGCATTTCAATGCTTCAAATCTTCAGCGCCACTTCAGCTCACTCAATGCTAATCGACCAGGATTTTCCAAAAGGGACTGAACTTTGCAAGCACAAGTTGGTCACTTTGAAAACTCAGGCAGAAAAGCAAAGATTTGTGTCACTTGGACAGACTGAACCTGACCCTGCAGGGTAAGTTAAAAATGCTGCCTGACCTGGTGCAAAGTTTGTTTGCGTTTGTCAACAAACTGAAGCTGTCAAGGCGCATATTCAAAGGGAGATTTAACGCATTTTCCCACTCTGCTAAAAGCCTAGTCACCAGCACCGCCCTGAATAAGCAAAGGGCCAGATATGCAACACTGATTGAAAACTTGCACGAAAGCTTCCGGTTCCGTGATCTACAACTAAAAAGATTACGTTCCTCGTCGACCCATTTAATGTGGAGACGGACTGTTTGAAAGCCCCGCTAGTCACAGAGGAGGCCGCAGCTGAGTTGGAGATGATCAATCTTTGTGAGGAGAACCAACTGAAACCTGCTTTAAGGGAAGGGACCATTGACTTCGCAAAAAGTGTGCCAATGGAAAAATACCCCAATGGCAAAGGGCTGCCCCTAAGATACTGTCAATGTTTGGGTCAGCATACGTCTGCGAGTCTGTGTTTTGTACCCTGAAACACGTGAAATCAAAGCATCGATCTGTTCTGACTGACACCCATGTGAAAGAATTGCTTCGAGTGGCAACAACGCGAGTCAGATTTGAAGAGGATTGTTCAAGGCAAGGAATGCTAGAAGTTCCACTAGGCAACATGCATAGTAAAAGAAAAAATAATATATTTTTATTTGTGGACCTGGTTGAACTGAGAATTTGTGTGTGCACACAATCTTCATTGTTGGAAATGACTGGCTTGTGGTCTTAGTGTGGTCTTAGTACTGACTGTAGAAGTCAATTTCTGTCATTATCATTGGTGTGTGACATTTACAATAAATATGGCTGGGCAGAGATGTGTGCCCATGTGTATGATGTGACTCTTGACTGGTTGACCACCCCTGATATAGTGTTACGGGTCCATAGACACCAAGAAAAGATTTTGAGCTTTAATCAGTTGTCTTAAATCCAAGGTCTCAGATATCAATCATTTGGTGGAATGGAAGTGGTAACCTTTTCCTTTGCTCACTTCTGTGTTTTTTCTGCCCAGGTCATCCACTGGAATTCTCCCAAGAAGTTGCGAGTGAAGAACAAGCATGTTGAGTTTTTTCGGAATCTCTATCTAACCTTCCTGGAGTACGATGGCAACCTGCTGCGGCGAGAGCTATTTGGCTGTCCCAGCGAGGCTGACCACAACAGTGAAAATGTAAGTGTAACCATTGTGGTTGTGGTGGGGATTTGGGCTGAAGAGTGGTGGTGCACTAGCGTTCTATTTAATCCTTTCTGACCGCCACAGGCAGGGCTTAACACTGGATTGTCTTCTGTCTCACGCGTGCGCAGGTCAAGTGTTTATACCAGTAAAGTCACCGGTGACCTCGGATGAGCCCAGTTCGATATCTCCCTCTGCGACCTCATGCTGTTGCTGCAGCGGGCTGCTTTTGACTCTTCCGCAACCAGCATAAATGATGCTTCACTGCAGGTGCTACACAGGGGCTTTAGCAGAGCGTTGTATATACTGTAGATACAGACTGTTAGTGTACAGAGAAAAGAGCAGAAGGGAAAGAACCCAGCCTTGGGGGGAACCGGTGCTGATGGACAGATGGACAGGCTGAGATGTGTATCCCTAGCTTCATGTGCTTTTTCCTGTCAGACAAGTCTCATCAACTTGCAGGTGAAGTCGGGCATGTGCAGCTCAGCAAGTTTGTCCTGCAGCAGAGACAGGATGATCATGCTAAACCCAGAGCTTAAGTCCACAAACCGGATCCTGACGTCCAGATAATGTCTCCGGGTCACCCGTCGGTTATACCTTCCAGCACCAGACCGGACCACTGGGTGGTTTCCACCCTATCCCAAGGGTACCAGCGTCAATTCCAAAGCTATCCCACAGACTCAAGCCAGGTCTCGATGACCAACATTGCAGAGGCAGCAAAATCCCTCGCCCTGAACCAGGAGTTCACTGGCCGAGGGCACAACCAAAGGTGGACGCCCTGTCACAACCCGGCTACTCAAACCTACTTTTTGTAAGAAAGAGTTGCCTCAGCTGTTGTTTCCTTGGGTTTGCAGATGGCTGAACAGCGGCTAACTAAACAACTTTTATCCCAAGTGGCAGGGCAATAGTAGTATCAAAATAGTGTCTCTATTCCCATGGAGGGAGAATGTATATCTGACAAACAACGCCCCCATGTCTATAGTTGTGTCACGGTGCGGTTCTCGGTGGACCCCAAAATGCAGAGACAGGAGACGAGATGGTCTTCAAAAGGTTTAATCCTCACAGCAGGATACACAAAAACACAAGGCGCTGGAAGCGGAGGAGACAACGGAGGTTGAGCTGGCTGGGCTGGTGTCGAGCACGGGAGAAGAGAGCCGGGAGCCACGAGTTGCAGCGGGTACGAGCGGGAATACTCTGGCACCGGAGTGACGAGCAGAGCCTGTCTTTATGGCACAAGTGATTAGGTGGGATGGGAACCAGGTGTGTCTCGTTCAGCACCAACCTCGCCCTCCGCCGTCTCCTACTGCCAGGGAAATGGAAGAACACAAAAAACAACAAGTATCAAAAATCACACCACGACAGTACCCCCCCCTCAACGGACGCCTCCTGGCGGCCTACCAGACTTGTCGGGGAACTCCCGATAAAAGTCCCTCAACAAGTCCGGCCCCAAAATGAGCGAGCGGGACACCCACGACCGCGCCTCAGGACCATAACCCTCCCAGTCCACGAGGTACTGATACCCCCGGCCGCGCCTGCGGACATCCAGCAGCCGCCGGACATCCAGCAGCCGCCGGACTGAGTAAGCAGGATGGTTGTCAACAAGCCGGGGGTGTGGCGGGGGTTCGGCCGGAGGGCACAGATCGCTGGTGGAGACAGGTTTCAATAGGGACACATGAAAAGCAGGGTGGATATGTAATTCCGGAGGCAATTTGAGTCTCATCACACTGGGATTGATCACTCTCTCAATCTCAAAAGGGCCGATGTATCTGGGATCCAGTTTCTTACTCACGGTCTGGAGCGGGATGTCCCGAGAGTAGAGCCACACCTTCTGACCAGGTTGATATGGGGGCGCTGGGGAGCGATGTCGGTCCGCCAATCGCTGATTGCGAGCAGCAGTACGTCTGAGGGCCGCACCGGCCTCGCGCCATACCCGGCGGGCTCGCCGGAGATGTTCCTGGACTGAGGGGACTGCCACTTCGGTCTCCTGAATGGGGAAAAGGGGAGGTTGGAAACCCAGGGAAGCCATGAAAGGAGACATGCCCGTGGCGGAGCTGACCAGGGAGTTGTGAGAGTATTCCACCCAGCTTAAATGGGTGGACCAAGAGGCAGGGTGTCTAGCAGAGACACAACGGAGAGCTGACCCGAGGTCCTGATTGACCCGCTCCGTCTGGCCGTTGGTCTGAGGGTGGTACCCAGACGAAAGGCTGACCGACGCCCCCAACGCTTGGCAAAAGGCCTTCCAGACCCGAGAGGCGAACTGAGGCCCCCGGTCCGACACGATATCCAGAGGAATGCCATGGAGTCTGAACACATGTAGGACGAGGAGGTTGGCAGTCTCTAGAGCCGAGGGGAGTTTGGGCAGAGGGACGAAGTGCACAGCCTTGGAGAAACGATCAACTATAGTAAGGATAACAGTGTTACCCTCCGAAGGTGGGAGTCCAGTAACAAAGTCTACTGCAATGTGGGACCAGGGGCGGTGGGGAATCGGCAGTGGGCGAAGGAGGCCTGCGGGCACTTGGTGGGAGGATTTGCTGCGAGCACAAACGGAGCAGGCTGAGACGAATTCCCTGGTGTCGGCTGCGATGGTAGGCCACCAGAAACGCTGCCGGAGGAGTGTGAGGGTCCGGTGAGAACCGGGATGACAGGCGATCTTTGAAGCATGTCCCCACTGGAGCACGGAGGACCTGGCCGTGGGCGGAACAAACAGCCGATCTTGGGGGCAGTCCTCCGGGGCGGGTTGGTCACGTAGTGCCTCCTGGACCACCTGTTCAACCTCCCACCTAGCTGCTCCTACCACACAGGAGGCAGGGAGGATGGTCTCCACGGGAAGGTCTTCCACAGGGGAGGAGAACTGGCGGGATAAGGCGTCTGGTTTTATGTTCCGCGACCCAGGATGGTAAGAGAGGGTGAACTGGAAGCGGCCTAGGAACAGGGCCCACCGAGCCTGGCGCGAGTTCAGACGATGGGCCGAGCGTAGGTAGGAGAGGTTCCTGTGATCAGTCCATACTAGGAACGGGTGTGTGGAACCCTCCAGCCAATGCCTCCACTCCTGGAGAGCGAGGACCACAGCCAGAAGCTCCCGGTTACCCACGTCATAGTTCTTCTCGGCTGGGGTCAGACGACGGGAGAAAAAGGCACAGGGGTGAGTTCGTTGATCGACAGGGGATCGCTGGGAGAGCACCGCTCCAACACCGGTGTCCGACGCGTCCACCTCCACGATGAACTGAAGAGAGGGATCTGGGTGAGAGAGCACAGGGGCTGAGGTAAACAAGTTCTTAAGACGTCTAAATGTCACCGTGCCTTCTTACTTGGGAAGCCCTTTGCCTGACCAGCCTTCGGGTAAGGTACCCAGCCAGGAGTGGCTACTCCATCCAGAGGTTATGCCGATCCACTGCCCCCACCGGTTCTCCCTGACGGAGAGGAACAGTCCTCTGGGTCGACATGGCCTGGCTCACACGTGGCGAGAGGGTCTTCTTTATACCTTTTCCTTCTGATCTTGCCAACGCTTCTTTTACAACCGGAAGAACCTCTTGTCGCAACTGAAGGGTCGGGTTAAGCATTCCAATCCCGCCGCCTTCAACTAAGGGCCTGGCCACAGGAGGGCCCGACCTGGTGCTGAGTGGTTGCATAGAACTAGTCAGACTGACTATTCTGGGGGCCCTATAACCGCCTGAGATACTAACACTAAAAAGAAGCTGTTTTCTGACTGGTGTGGCATTCAGAACAAAGCCCAAGTGGAGATCCCTGTGCTTGGGTTTCCACAGTCCACTTTTTAAACTGCTTTTCTAGTCTGTCACCAGTGGGACAGGCGCTGCTTTGAGAGAGCAAAGCCCTCCTTAGGCCCAGCATAACTGACAAAGAGCGGTTCCAAATCGCCGTATGAAAGCGGGGCCTTCTACATAAGCTCTGGTCCCGCACTGGGCATCTCCTGCTGGGGGGGTCAAACTGTGCAGGCTGAAAGGCTGGTTGATCAAAAGCGTGTCAGCACCCTTGGGAGAGACACTGCGTTAGGCCACAGAGTAATGCCCGAGCCATCTGAGGTACACCAACAGGGCATGCAGGTCGAGTATAGGTTGGCAGGGGGGAAAAATACAGTTTTTGGCCAATAGCCATCTCGGCTCTGCCTGTTTTAGGGGCTCAAAAGGAAGTATGCCTAGGTTCTCCAGTACCAAGGGTACTTCCCCTGCAGAGGCTTTTCGGCCACTCGGGAGTACGCAATTCTTGAGCCCCCCTTTTTAGGCAGAGAGACACCAGTCTGTGGCTCCCTACTGTGTTATTGTCGACCTTGGTATGCTGCCCCGAAACAGGGGCGGCACTCCAAGACTAGAGGGAGACCGGCCCTTCTGCGGGCGACTGTGGGTGAGCACGGTCGTCCTCCAATCAGAGGATTGGCGGTTCGATGCCAGGCAACCCGCATGTTGATCTTTCCTAGGGATAGACCAGAGGTCCCTAACTGGCAGACCCAGAAGCCGTCCCATATTTCCCACTGCGGCACTAAACAGTGTCTCATATGCCCAGAACCCAGCTCAATGAGCTCCTCCACGTGAGGAGAATGGCCCTGATGGATTCATGCCCAGGTTTAAAGTCCTGGTAAGACAAACAAGAGCTCAATTCTCCCACTAACCCCAAAAAGTTGGAGAGTGGAAATGTATATATATATTCCATTAAACTGTTCAATTCTTAAAATGTGTGAATTAATTTGATTTGTTAGTCGTGTATTGATTAAATGCAGATGTTGACTCTTTGCCTCTATTTAATCACAGTAAGTAGTCACATTATGATCTTCCGGACCATTGTTTCTAGAAATTTTCTCTAACTGGACCTCTGGGATAGACACTTGACCCTTAACATTGCTCCTGCAGCTGTGACTACCGTGTGTGAACGTTATTAGTTTTTGATGGGCAGTACTTTGGATGAAGAAATGCAATCCATTTCCCCCATCATATGTGAAGGAACTAATATTCCCTTCACATATCCCTTCAATAAATCATGTTTAATTTATTCTCTGCCTATTTTAATCATGCTGCAGTTTGCCTTGACAGAAAATCCATGGCGGTCCAGGGATTCTGATGCAACATCATCGTTAGTGGTTAACCATCTTCTCCATAAAATACCATCCTTTCTGCCTGTAGCTTCAGAAGACTCTATCACAGCTGGATGAAGATGATCCTTGCTACGAGTTTCGCCGAGAACGGTTCACAGTTCACCGAACACACCTCTACTTTCTCCACTATGAGTATGAGCCCAGCACTGACAACACTGACGTCACGCTAGTCGCCCAGCTTTCTATGGACAGGTACTGTTCTTCAATACAGCAAAGCTTTGTCATGTCATGCATCGATGCTTCTCGAAGGTCTTTCGCTCTGTCTCCAAATGATATAGTTAAGCAGACACACAAACTAAAATAGGGAGCTCTGTGCCCTATTCCTTGTATGTGGTTCAACTAAGTTGATCAAATGTCCCACTAGCCAGCTCAAAAGGAGATGATTGATGTCAGACTATCTCGGTTCCTCAATGGCTGATCCGCGCTCAAACCGTCTCGTGAACCAGATGTCAGTCATCAGGATAATCCCGCGTCCTACGTTAGAAGGTGGAAGATCACCGAAACTTTTTAAACAGTACAACGGCAAATTAACGCAAAGAAAGAAAGTATTTTTTCTCCACTGACGAGCGGGAGATGATCCTGAACGCATATGAGGAGATAATGTGTTTTTGAATAATTTCTGTCGTATGAATTGAACGTGTCGTACATCTTTTACGTTGTTCATTCTGGACAATATCGTGAACTAGAAAATTCCGCAGTAATTTTAAGAGTGTGGCCTAGACTGCCCGCTGGTGTCTGTGCATGAAACGACTAAATCAAGCAAGCAAGTGAAGACTAGCCACAAAGGATAGCTAGCAAACTAAAAACATGACCCATTTTACTCTGGCTGTTTTAGCCACTTGTCAGCAGTTGGGTCCTGTTATTACTAGTGCAATGCTAGCTTGCGCCATGTTAGTGTCATGCTAGCACCCCCCCCCCCCCCCCCCCCCCCACAATGTCGGCCGTATCGCCGCTGTAACGTCCACGCCTAAAACTCTGATTTTTCCATTAGTTTGGAGCTCGAAAAGTGCTTATTTTGGGAAAACCGTAAGTCATTTCTCTTATTCCCATAGTACCACACAATTCCCGATTCCCGGGTCCCGACTATTTTGAGACAATCATTGCGATCAACCGTGCGGTAGGAGATGCGTGCCAAACTTTTGTACAGGAGAGAATAAGGCGATTAATAATAATAAGTATGTGAGATTACAAGGAGTTTGGCTCAGCTTCACTGGCCACACTCAACTGGTCTTCAAACAGCAAAGAGTGTTGTTATTACTGTGAGTAGAGGTCACTTTGGAAACATGGAGACCTCTTCTGGGCTTCTAAACTAACAGCATGTCTGAGACTTACTGAGGAGCCTGTGGAATTTGATTAGTATTCTGAGAGTAACAGGTGAAGGTTTTAGTGTACTGTAGTCTGTCCAGTCTACTGCGGTTTTTATTACATTACATTACATTACAGGTCATTTAGCTGACGTTTTCTTCCAAAGCGGTTTACATTACATTTTTAACCCATGGCTTTATTTTTTACATTTTTGCCCGGGGAGCAATTAGGGGTTAGGTGTCTTGCTCAGGGACACTTTGACTTGGGACATGGGGCAGCCGGGATTCGAACCAAAGTTTTGTCGCCAAAGATGGAATATTTCAACTTTCGCATTTGCGGCGTTTGGGCGTTTGACGCGACTTTGCCTGAAATCCCTTCGAGTTCGCGGCGAAGTCAACGCGAGAAGCACGCTGCTCAATCGCAGATTCGCGTCCCTCCAGCGTCATCGCATCTGTGCATAGACTTTGTATGTAATCCTGTGGCGCAAAACGCTGGCGACGCGTTCGGTGTGAATGTACCATTGGTGAAAACCTCTGTGTTAAGAATCTCTGTTTGAGGAAATTATTCTCAGTTTGAAAAAGTCAAGCTAATACAAGTGGCAGGATTGTTGGTAAATGCCTTGTATAGGGGTTCCCATTTACTCAGTCGAGCATTGGGGTTGGTTTGGGAAGAGACAAGTATTTCTTCACTGAAGTCAACGGTAACGCTGTGTGCTAGGTTTGAGGGGAACACGTTGCAGTGTTAAAGGATTACAACTTCAATCGCCTAATTCGTATAGCGAAATTGTATATTCGCTGTAATATATTTTACGGTTGCAAATTTTCAAATTCAAATCTTATTGTGTTTTAAATGTTTCTGCGTTGCCGTCGTGCTGCTGTGAAATGACAACACTGTTTTGGTTCGCTGATATAAATAATAATAATAGATAAATTGTCTTTTGTTTGAATGAATTGACTTTTAAACGGTTTGGTTTGTTATGACACTGCATACTTATGAAATAGTTATGTTCTAAAATAGGTAGATTAGTGGTGGTACAGATATCCCTTTACAAATATACATCAAGAAATGTTGAAATCCCCACCCTGTACAGAGATGTATTTATGACACTGCATACTTATGAATAATTATAACCATGGGTTTTCGTATGAAAATAACATTAAACAGAACATTATTCCTAAGCATGGCAGTGTTATAACTACATCTGAAATTTATTTTTAAAAAAACAAATAGGTTGAAAATTGAGTAAGTTAGGGTTATTTAAAAAGTATATGTACCACTACCAACACAAAGTTATGGGTGAGCGAGCTCACTGTGGCAAGATGGCAGCCATGTGCGCATGTTCTAGACTCCGCCCTAAGACATCTAGCCATTCTATATATCTATTGTAGCCACAGACACCACATCATTGCTCACAGTAGGCAATTACCTTAAATATTGTAATGTTCTGTGGTCAAGTCATGACATGTAAACTGAACGTTTAACATTTACGTTTAGCATTTGTATTTACATTTAATGTTTAAATTTAGATGAAATATTTATATTATTTTACTTTGTTACTTCCGAACATTATCTTGAAAAAGTTATTGCATGGATTTACATGACTTTCTCACTAAATGTTTGAAAAAGTGACATATGAATATTGCCATGCTTTTTTGTCAATATGATTATGCTAAATGTACCAAAACTGGGCAGGATTTTAGAACGGGCAACATTCTACAATTTATTTCATAAATATCCAAAACTTCTTTAAAACTTTTTAGCCAGTCAAATTCAAGAAGTTCATAGAGTCATTACTACTGCGTTTTAAAGCAGGGGTACCCAACTTTTTTTGCCTCACGGACCGTTTTCATGTTAGACAATATTTCGCGGACTGGTCTTGCAGATGTGACGGATAAACACAACGAAATTACCGGCCGGGTGTAGATGTAGTGGCACGCTTTTTGTCCACTGTTAGGGGCAGAACTGCCATGCGCAGTAGTGGGCAATTGTATAAGATGAAAAAAAACACATTTCTTATTATATTATCTATATATATTCTTAAAGAGGGACGAGCGCACGTAATTAGGACAGAGTCAATTTTCAAAATAAAAGTAAAATAACAGTATTCTTTCTGTGGTGCGGCTCGGTACCAAACGGCCCGGTGGTTGGGGACCCCTGTTTTTAAGCATGGTATGATATTCTTAAACAGATTATATTTTTCAATTTTTCAATATCTCGTACAATAAATAACAGTCACCCATCCCGCAACCTTTGCAGGCTCCAGATGCTGGAGGCCATTTGTAAGCACTGGGAAGGCCCTATCAGCCTCGCCCTGTACCTGTCCGATGCCGAGGCCCAGCAGTTTCTGCGCTACGCTCAGGGCTCCGAGGTACTAATGAGCCGTGGAAATGTTGGCTACCACATCGTCTACAAAGAAGGACAGTTCTACCCAGTTAACCTGCTTCGTAATGTGGCCATGCGGCACGTCAACACACCCTTCATGTTCCTGTCCGACATTGACTTCCTACCTATGTACGGCCTATACGAGTACCTAAGGTAAGAGGAGAAATAATCAGTTTGAAACCAGTGTACTATCTTTGCATTTAGAGAAACAATTGTTAATTTTTCCATTGCCTTTTTTTCAAAGATTTTGCACATATTTGCTTTAGTAATATACCGTATTCAATCCAGTATTTGTGTATGTTTGTAGGAAGTCAGTGTTGCAGCTGGACATGACCAGTGCCAAGAAAGCCCTAGTGGTTCCAGCTTTTGAGACCCTGCGATACCGTCTGTCTTATCCTAAATCCAAAGCTGAGCTGCTCTCTCAGCTGGACATGGGTACACTCTTCACTTTTCGGTGAGCTACGACTAAGATTTGCCTGTCTGTGGTACAGATGTTGCTACTTTTATTTTCCGCAATTGCCTTGGCCGCAGGCATGTTAGAGAGGGAGGGAAGGAATGTTATATTTCTATCCAGCTGGTTCCACTGTAGCTACCAACAGACATGTACACAGGTATGAACATGTTTTCCTTCGAAAGCCATGCCTCCGCATGACTGTACTCAAAGCAGCATGAAGACTCCGCAGGAGAGGAGACGGAAATACACCTGGAGTTTTCCATGTGTCCTTAGACTCAACTTATACATTTTCCTTAATGCTAAAAGAGCACTAGCACCCGCTAATACTTAATTAATTTAAATTAAATTTATTTTATTTTGTATAGCCCAAAATCGCAAATTACAAATTTGCCTCAGAGGGCTTTACAGTCTGTACACATACGACATCCTCTGTCCCGAAACCCACACACTGGCACAGGAAAAACGAAAAAAAACAGAAAAAAAACCTTCAAAGAGGAAAAAAAAGGGAAGAAACCTTAGGGAGAACGTCAGAGGAGGGATCCCACTCCTGGGATGGACAGACTACAATGGATGTCATGTGTACAGAATGAACAATGTATAAAACATTCAATTCCTATGACAGAAATGATAAAATTCTGATAAAATGGTAGGAGAAACACTGTTGATTGAATAGTTTGTGTAAATTCGTATTTGTTGATTAACATACACTCATATCACACTGCATGAAAAGTGAGATTTTTGTCCCCGTAAACGCCCGGAAATCTCCCTAATTTCCGACAATTTCCGACAATTTGCAACCCGCGCACGTCGCGTTTGTCTGTGCCACAAATTGTCGGAAACGAACCATGACGTATGTGGAGAGCTGGCGGAGGTGCGAATGGCCCAAATTAGCATATGAATGCAGCGAAACCGCGGGTGGCCGAGCGGGCTTGAATATCCTTTCTCCTTATTGGATGAAACCACAACTTACTAACAAATAAAATCACTCGTGATTGGCAGCAAAACCACACGTGGGCAGACCAGGCTTGAGTTTCCTTGTTCATGATTGGATGAAACCACAACTTTCAATCACTCGTGATTGGTTGGCAGATCTGTCGCTATTGGTCACCCGCCTCATTTTATTTATATATATTTATATATTCATATTATGCTGTATATTCATTTCATGGTTATCCTATGTAGGCTACTACACTATTATTAGGATAACAACCAGGACATCAATGAATTTATAGAGAAAATGAACATTTGACACACGTTTATGCAAAGAAAGAGCTTTATTAACAACACACAAACAACAACTACATACAAAGTAAGGATCTGCCCACACTTGGCTAAAGGCGGTTTAAAAACTACAGCTCAGTAAACTGTCCGTTTGCCTCCTCGGGGTTGTAGACCGTCACTGGCGCCGTGTTTTCCGAGGCAGGTCTGTTGTGCAGGCGGCTCGTGTGCGTGTGGCGACCGTACAATCCACCCCAAGACCCCGCCAACAACGCCGTCCGACGTGAGCTCCACGGTGGCGGATTTCTACCTCGTCATCAGCCAGAACACTTTGTCTCGATTCCAGCAGCTGTAAAAACAACAATGAATCAGTACTGTGCGATGCGATGCGTACGGACACAACACATCGATCAATGCACCTGAAAAAAGTCAGCAAATAAACTCTGACCCTCTTTCTTCTCGCTCGACTCCGCGCTGAATCCTTCGCAGCTTCCGCCCGCAATGAGTGTTCCGCCTGAACCTGAAGCTCATGCGTACGTCTCAAAATACGTCTCACAGGCGGCTGGAAAACAATTAAATGAGTGTGGTATGAATACAAAAAAACGCAAGTCACAGTAACATTTAACAAGGAAGGAGAAACAGTAAACAGTGTCACTTACACACAATGACGTCGTCTAAATCTGGACTTTTCCCGGAGCAAATACGAGGTCACCGCCTCATTATGAGGCGAGATTAGTCTGTGAAAACAAAATGTACAGTTATGATCGGTATCCATCCTTTAAATCTTACCCTTGCTCTGGTTCGTAGCGCCTGTAATTCGTCTCGGAGTTGTGAAGACGGCGCACCGCTTCCTGTAAACGACACGGCAAAGAAAACACACTTTAATAAAGCTGTTTCTGCTCACTCTGCTACTAGGCTACTCTTAGCTTAGCTTGAGGCTACGCTACTTTTAGCTTAGCTTGCAGTCATCGAACGTATTCTTACCGCTATCTTGGGATTGTGCGCCCGTCTCCTCTTCTTTAAGTCAGTTCCTCTCCTCCATGGACAGAAACCCGCAGAATCCCGAACGCTCCAGTGGAGCGAACCGCTCGTTGATATCGGCAGTTTGTTGTTGGAGTTGACGAGACGATCCACTGAGAGCATTCAGCAGCTTCTTCTCGTCTGTCTGCGGACTGGCCGAAAGTTGGTGACCGCGGAGAGGAGTTGAACGCGAGACGTCGTCCCGCCATTATTCACGAAGCAGCGAAAACCAAACAAAGGAACTGGAGATACAGTTCTTCTGAATATAGTAACACACGTGTCTGTTTGTATGCTCGTCTTGCAAGTACTGCTGTCTGAGTCATGCCTATGACCTCACACGTGATTGGACGACGAGTCTAAGGGTCCTCCAATCACATAGGAGGTTATTGTTATACGGAAGGACCAGTATTTTAGGAAGACAATTGGTTGGGACTTTGAAACAGCTGATATGCTTCATGTAAAGCAGTGTTTTGGTGTCAGCAGAACGACTTTCCCTAGAAAACTGTACAGTGGTCCCTCTTTCTCCATTCCACCAGACAATCTTGAGTCTGACAGACATGCAATGTTGACAATGTATCATCAGATGTACCCTTGTGTCACTGAGGTTGAATGTTTTGCCATGACATGTAAACGGGTAACATATATGAATGTAACTTACTCAATCGATAGATGCAGAGCATAAAGGTCAGCATGTGTTCATGCTAAGTGGTGTGGAAACACTAACAGTTTTGAGGATCCCGTCCTTGACCCTCTAGCAGAACTACGACCAGCCATTATAAAGCAGTTTATAGTTGTTAATGTTGTGTCAAAGGGTACGGCATTTAAACATGTTCTTGCACAAGTTTCCTGGCTTCATTCCCACCCGGACAGACATTTTTATGGAAAGCCAATAGAAGTTTGGGGCTTGCAGGGAACAGACATGTCATACCCAGCATCATTTCTGCCAGTTGAGCGCATTGCTAGAAGATGTGTGGTTAATACATCCTCTGTGCATTTAAGTAGGACCAAAGAAAAGGTCACTGTAGTCCCGCCACTATGCACTGTAGTTGAGCTCTAGGAGACTGTGATCTCTGGAGACCCCTCATGCTGATTCAAATGTTGTTTGCATGGAATGCTCATTTTACCTTGATTAAAACTCATTTTTTAAAGAAGTTATTTTGTGTATCGTTTTTACATAACATTTGCCATTGCTAATGGTGTACACTGTAATCTAGCATATTTGAATTAAATAAATCAATTCAAGCCAAAATGTAAGAGTCTATAATTAGGCTACTGAGCCTGATCTATTTGTACCAGAGACTTTCTTACCTTTTAAAAAAATGTCACCTGGGCTAAAACTCCCTCTGCGACCCTGATTTGCATTTGTATAGCTCACAGCATTTTCATTTACATGTCAAAGCCTCCCCTAGAATTAGGAGGAGGGGAGTCATGGGGGGACAACTGCCAAGGGAGGCCCACATCAATTTCTGACAATTTACGGCAGTTTTCGGCGTTGCCCGCAAATTGCCGCAAACCTGAAATTCCACGACAATTTACAGTGCCGCATACTGCCGAAAATCCCACTTTTCATGCAGTGTCAGATGTTTGAAAACTACGGCTACTCCCCCTTTCTGTCTCTACTCAAGTAAATATTCACACGGTGTGTATTTCACTGTAACTATGTAGCCTAATAAAAAGACTGTTTCACAGTGTGGTATTACTACTTTTCTGCAATAAAAATTAGAATACTCCCACTTGAACTGATCTGTTGATACACCAACAGCACTGCTTGATTTAGACATTAATTTAAGTAAAGAAACAATTTAACATCCAATTAAACATTGGATATACTTTCAGATTTTCAGACCAAACACTCCAATGCCCAAGGGAATTGCATACAAGTCATTGAAATGTGAAGAACGGAACAACCAGTAAACGCACAGAGGTAAACAAAGACACATGTGTTCAGACTGTCATAATAAAATGCTGTCAATTGATAAAAAATTAACTACTTTCACAGTTTAAAATGAATCAATTGCAATCTTATAAAGAGAAATTACTTTAGAACGTGTGTATTTTCTTTTTTTTTTCTCACAAAACTACACACAAATCTCTCCAAAAGCAGAATTCCACCGGGGAGCATTTTGAACTAGCATCTCTTTCTGCTATCCTCGTGCACTTTGCTGTACTCTTAACTCTCCATCATTTGACGGCTGTGTTTGAAGTGCTATCATTTAACCAGGACGTTTTCCAAACCACTGTCTTTTAGGGACACAATTTTGGTCCTCTGTAGGCTGTGCGCCACGCAGGGTGCAGATGGAGGTAGCCTACTAGCTACGAACATGTTCCGGGCACTATCGGTGCCTACAGAAGTCTGTGTGCCTTGCGTTATGACATTCTTCGCTGTATGTTGAGCCTCTGTTCATTCAACTTACTATGCAAAAAGCTCTCATCTGCAACAACCGTCTCGGTCTCTCCAATCTAACTGACTGCAAAAAACAACAAACATCATGAAACAAATTTCAAAATGATCTCTCATTTTAGGAGGATAGCGCCTGAACAATATTCAAATTGTTTGAGGTTGTCTGGGTGATGTGACGTGTGCAGACTAGTGCTGTCCCATTCATATTTACACCATTTCAAACCCTCACAGACTCACGCGAACATTTACCAGGGGACGTCAGTTAAGTCCCTAAATGTTCACGGTTTAGGGGAGAGAGTGGGATTGGGCCTTAGAAGTGTGTGTTGAGTAATCCAGGACGATTTTGAACATTTTCCTCTTACACAATGTTAATGATAAAACCGCTTCCTCTCTCTCCCGCTAGGTACCATGTTTGGACTAAAGGCCATGCACCAACTAACTTTGCCAAGTGGCGCACAGCCACTACGCCCTACAGGGTGCAGTGGGAAGCCGACTTTGAGCCTTACGTCATGGTTAGGAGGGATAGTCCTGAATATGACCGCCGCTTTGTGGGCTTTGGCTGGAACAAGGTTGCGCACATCATGGAGCTGGATGCACAAGTAACTTACTTTCTATCTACCTGTATAAACTGTCTGCTTAATTTCTCTGTAAACTTCATCTCTGTGCTTTAATTTATAGTGTTTGCAGTTCATGCAAAAACATCTCTAAATAATAACATTATTGTTGTAAATTCTATAAACATAAGTAATTATCAGTAATCCAATTAAATCAGCTTGGTGCTTCCCACATGTGCTTCACAGTAAGTTATTGTGAATCTAATTATGATGAGGCTAAGGTCCGGTTGGAATGAAATACTCAACATCTGTCTATCGATTTTTCAATGAAATTCCATCCATATTATCTGTAACTGTTTATCCTTGGGTCCTGGGGGAACATAGCCAGTATCAGCTGATAATATGATAATCCTAGAGGAGGATTAGTTTTGATCTTATCACTCAAGTGGCACCAAATATATCAATAGAGGATGCCATTTGTATAATTGTTGAAATGCAACGTTAAGAGATGAACATACAGAATTTTGTTTGTGTGTACTGTATGGTACTCATGGTTTGCAGTTGACTGGGAAGAGATTACTGCGGGTGGAAATATTAGCCGACTCCAAACCAAAGAGTCCTAAAAACACATGGTGAATTTGTGCAGAAAAAGAAATATCGATGAGTTGTGTTTATTAAAAATTATAGTCTAATAATAACAATACTGGTGAGACATTGCGCCAAGAGGCATGGCAATGCATCACTTGGTCCAAGATGAGCATATTCAAACTATATATTTCATGGTGGGCAGTACAACCAATTAATCAGGTTTTATTACCTTATCGCTAATCATGTGCACAATTAAAATCTGCGTAACAATAACCATTTCTGCAACATGAGTGAAATGAATGCTGCATTTGTGCTTTCCACTTCATGCAAACTCAAAATGATGTGGTATTAGAAAGAGGACTGTTTACTTGAATGTAATGGCCATGTAGGCTTAGCTGGCACCTGAGGCACGCATCACTTCTATAGTCAAGTTCAACACTTAAATTAACTATGAACGTACATTTGCAAACTAAGTATTGATTTTCCTCTGCAGAGACATTTACAAATATGTATTTCTGTTCCACCGCAAAACCGCTTATTGATAGTAAGCATGTCCTTTTCTGTCCTATACATCTTAATAAAGACCGAGTGAAGCCATTTCTAAGGATGTTTTGAGGCTGAAACTATGTGCTAAGCAATATTTACCGTGGCTGACCAGTCTACAAAAAAGACATTACAGTGTAAACAGTGTAACGATAACCTTTATGTTTAGTCTCGACAGGAGAACAGTACAACATCCATATATAGCGTTTGATAACCAATATATATTTTAAATGGCAACTTTACAACCTGCTATCATCGTTCCTTCAGAACCAGCATTACAGACATGTGCAGACATGTTAATGTTGAATCCCAATATTTCAACTGAAATGATTCTTCAAAATGTACAGTTTAACTTGACGTATGGAAATGGACATTGAAACATTCAATGTAGGGAAGGAGTTAAACAGCTTTGGTCAGAACCGACACAACCAGAAGGTTGTTATAGAGGACTTATGTTATGGTTCGGGTTTGTTCTTAATGCTTTAAAATAGAACAGATGCACCCCACTTGAATTGTGCCGATTGACTGATTTCCCTCTTTACCTGAACTTAATTGCACTGCTCCAGTGTTAAGTGGTATGGAGTGACGTCACACTCTTACATCAGTACAGAAGACATCCTCTTTGTATTTGACGCAACGACACTCTGGCTTTTGATCAGTTTTTGCTTTCGTAAAGATGATGGTTACTGCGGTCTCTGCAGATGTAAGCAAATCATTTGATGCAAAACCTTTATTGAATCCTTTACACGGCAGACAGCCAAAACAGAAAGTCACAACAAGTGTACCCTTGTGCGCAGGTAGGAATAAACCTCAACTGAGTTTGGAGTCTCCCTGCTATCTAAACAACAACCCCACTAAGTTAATTCTTATTCTGCATGCAGCTACTGGTGGTGGGTATTTATGCACTGACAACCGCTGGTTTAGCAGAGCAACAAGCCAACAACTCTCCTAAAATGACGGACATGCTCCCAAGCTAGTTTCAACCACTTTCGCCACAGCACTAAACAACCCCGCTCAACGAACACAAAAGGGGAACGTCACTATAGTCTACCAGGGAAGACTCAACAACACTATGACCAATCTACGCACAGCGAAACTTTGAAAAAGCCATTGGGCCCGCTGCGGTACAAATGCGTATCCAACCACCCCCAAACATAGGCTACGATGTAAACAAACTGCCAGACCAGTTACCACCATTTGGTTGACCGCACACGCTGCCAACAAACCCATTCAACCCAGGTCCAAAAGCACAACTCTCAACATCCTCCAACTTACCACATAAACAGGAAAAAAAATTCCAAAGGATCCATGGCTTTTCCTGCTCATGTGGTTTCTGACAATATCCCGGTTCTGGAAAGCCTTCTGCACATTGATTGGGGCCACGGTGAGCTTATCTTCGGGCTACCACCCGAAATCCAATGCCTGGTTTCTCAGACTGGTTTCTCATCCTGGTCCAAGATGCTTCTGTGGGTGGAATACGCCCACAACACCCTGCCCTGCTCGTCCACCGGCTTGTCGCCCTTTCAGTGCGCCTACGACTACAAGCCGCCGCTATTCTCTGCCCTCAAGAGAGAGAGGTAGGGGTGCCCTCGGCCATGGCCTTGGTCAGACGGACCTGTAAGAGGAGCTTGATAACTGAAGGCTCTGGCTCCCTTTCAAGCTCTATAAGATAGGACGGTGCCTCACCAGCAAGTGCCTTGTAGGTGAGGAGAAGTACCTTAAATTCTATTCTTGATTTAACAGGTAGCCAGTGCAAAGAAGTTATTACAGGAGTAATATGATCCCTTTTCCTAGTTCTTGTTAATACACGTGCTGCAGCATTCTGAATCAACTGGAGAGGCTTAAGAGATTTACAAGGGCAGCCTGATAACAAAGAATTACAGTAATCCAGTCTAGAAGTAACAAACGCATGAACTAATTTTTCTGCATCACTCTGAGACAGAAATTTCCTGATTTTTTATATATTACGTAGAAGAAAAAAGGCAGTCCTTGAAGTCTTTTTTATATGAGGGTTGAAGGTCCTATCTGGTTGAAGAGAACTCCCAGATTCTTGACGGTGCTGATGGGTACCAGGGCAATTCCATCCATAAAAACTGTATCACGTGACAGCTGGCTTCGAAGGCGCTCTGGGCCTATCAAGATAACGTCTGTTTTTTCTGAGTTTAGCATCAGGAAGTTGCTGGTCATCCAAGTTGTGATGTCTCCAAGAAATTCCTGAAGTCTAACTAGCTGGTCAGTTTCTTCTGGTTTGATCGACAGATACAGTTGAGTATCGTCTGCATAACAACGGAAGTTTATGCAGTGTTTCCTGATAAGATCACCCAAAGGAAGCATATAGAGGGTAAATAAAATTGGTCCAAGTACAGAACTTTGTGGGACACCGGTCTTCGAGGATTCACCGTTTACAAGCACAAACTGGGATCGATCCAATAAGTAGGATTTAAACCAGCTGAGTGCAGTTCCTTTGATACCAATCAAATGTTCTGGTCTCTGCAACAGGATACAATAGTGTATGGTATCAAATGCGGCACTGAGGTCCAGCAAGACAAGAAAAGAGATGAGTCCTTGGTTCGATGCAAGTAGAAGATCATTCGTAATTTTCACCAGTGCGGTTTCTGTGCTATGATGCACTCAAAATCTTGACTGGAAATCCTCGAACAAAGCATTGTTTTGTAGAAAGTCACATAATTGATTTGCGACGGATTTCTCAAGGATCTTAGAGAGGAAGGGAAGATTAGAGATAGGTCTGTAGTTAGCCAACACCACTAGAGCAAGAGGAGGTTTCTTAAGAAGAGGTTTAATTACAGCTACCTTGAAGGACTGTGGTATATGTCCTGTCAACAAAGACAGATTCATAATATCTAATAAAGATGTGCTAACTAAAGGAAAAACTTAGCAGCTTAGTCGGAATTGGATCCAAGAGACAAGTAGAAGATTTAGACTTCAAAATTAAACAAGTCTTAACAATGAGTGCAATGAATAATAATGTTTTATCTGCTGGTCTATGCAGCTGATGAATGAGTAATGAAGGTGTTGTAATGAAGATGCTCTTCCTGTCCTCTCTCTGCAGGAGTATGACTTTGTGGTTCTGCCCAATGCCTACATGATCCACATGCCTCATGCGCCAAGCTTCGATATTACCAAGTTCCGTTCCAACAAACAGTACCGGGTTTGCCTCAAGACCCTGAAGGAGGAGTTCCAGCAGAACATGTCGCGGCGCTATGGCTTTGCCGCTCTAAAATATATGACAGCCGAGAACAACAGCTAGCCACCACTGGAGACCCTCATTCCCCCGGCCCTGAACTTATGAAACCCTCCATGGGCAAGGGGGGCGGCAGGAAACAGACAGCCCCGTGTCTGGATATGAAGATGCTTTGTTTGAACGATTGACCATGGGTGTGGGTCTTCATGTCTATTCTTTGTCCTGTGCAGTGGGTTTAAATGCTGGGAAAGAGGACACAACTGGCCTTGGCATCTGACAAGGAAAGCAGACATTGCCCTATTTGTAAGGCCAGTGACAGAGCTGTTGCAACAAGTGACATTATGTATGCCTGTATGTTCGTGCAATTGAGCAAATTTGTGACTATATATTTGTCCCTCCCAGGGCAGTGCTTGGCAAAAAGCTTAAGAGAGCTGAAGATGTGAGTAAAGCATTGTGGGCTTACATTCTGTTGCACACCTGCTGAGTGTCAAACACCTGCAGCGGTCTGACTGACAGCATGCTACTACTTAAATTCAAACAGTGACCAGCAAGGCCAGATAACAAATAGGTAAAGATATCCCCACAATTTAAATTTTATTGCTGATCAAAATAAATCCTCTTCCACATATACAAAGGAAAATAAAGTGCAAAACTGGCTGGGGTCATCCATGCGGTTGATATCCATGGTATCTCCACATCAGCCTGAGCATGCTGCTAAAGTGTTTCCATTGTTTTTTACCACTATGGAATGTGACAAGGGCAGGTGCAGTGAACTGTTGTATTTTAAATTAACGCCAGCGCGCTTTGCGCAAATGCTCCGGTCAGTTTGTGAAGCTCACCACACTGAATAGCACTAAGCAAAGATGCATCAGTCACAGAGTTTCATTCATCAGTTGGTTTACAGTCCCAATGGGGCGAGCAAGGAGGCGTAGTGTATCTGAGAAGCAGAGAACAGAAACTGTCAAAATCTACCACTTGGAGTGCGAAGAGAAGCACTTTATTTCTCTCTTTCTGGCCTTTAGTTTGATGATAGTAACTTTGTGGCAAACTATCCTGTTTTCCCCACACAGATCCAGATGTTGGTTTGACCAGCTTTTGCCACTGCTGTAGCCCCTGTGGCCTGAATGTCACCATATTACAATCATACTATATCATCACTGTTGTACATCAACATCAGGAAGTCTGTTACTACATGAGAAAATTTGAAAGATTCATGGATGGATGAAAGGTGACAGATATTTGTCAATGTTCAGTAAGTAAATTCCACTGTGATATTTAACATTATATTCAATGTTATAGATGCTTGAAAAGAATTGGAATGAGTCCTGGTGGGATTGCATTAGGATGTTGGTTTCCCAGTTGAAATGTATTGATATTATCTTGGTGGTGGTGCTGATTCATGTGAAGCTGTTTGGTAACTGACACCGGAAGGAAAAGAAAAACTTTATTGGTTGATGCATTCCACAGATCTTATATTGGTAAAACTGGCCAGGGATCAGACAACCATTATAAGTGCATATATCCATCATGATCATATGTGTAGAAATAGCTTCAGCTGCCATTATCCCAGGGGACTGTCATGTCCACTTCCACCAATTCAATTAACAAGGGAGGACAGGTGCATTTACACATGTGCAAAACCAGATCAGTATGCTCCTCAAAACTCACATTTCCATTAAGTTCAGACACTCATTTCCGGCAGCTTTTATGCTAAAGAAATACATCACACAAGGTAATAAAAGTTCTACTTCATAGCTCAACAATACACTTTCATTTTTACCTCATTCAAGAGGATGAGAGTTCCTAAAAGTCTTACCCACACAGTCATCTCAAGGGCAACTAAACAGCTGCAAATTCCATCTACATGGAGACCATGGTATACGATTGAATGCTTGAGAAAAAAAGGGGTTTCTGAATCACTTTCTATGAGGTCTGTGTTGCATTATATACATACTTATAATGAGTTATAATCAGTCACCGGACTGGCAGTTGCCGTCGGAGGGTCAGTCGGGCTGTTCCTGGGGCAAGAGAGAGACAGCGATTATTTCTCTTCAGCCATAAAAAAAAGACAGGCCACAGGCCTCTTACCCTGAGACTGGTTTGCAGGGGGTCTGGTTCTCACTCCTCAGTAACTCAAGACAGTCTTGCTTCCGTGTCCCCTGGTTGAGGTTAAAAAGGCTCCTGATTGGTTGTCCCACACAGGTGGATTGAAGCAGAGACCTGGGTGGGGAGGAGTTCCCTTTGAGAATCCTCTGGAGTAGTGCCGCCCAGCCGAGACCATGCCTCTTGCTTGTCTTCGTTTGGCTGTACTTAGCCATACAGCACTGCTCACCGGCTGGGCCATCACAGTGGAGAGTGTGGTTGTGTACCGTGTGACTCTGTTCTGTGTGTGTCTTTGGGGGGTTGGGAGGAGTGTTTAAGTAGGTCAATGCTGATTGGTGCTGCTACCTGAATAAAAAAAAACAAAGGTCAAACCTGCTGCTTTCCCTTTTCTTCATCATTACTATCCTCTTGAACATCAATTTAGCGCTATGAATGCTTACGCATACATAGAACATGGAATTTGACTGTGGTGTTTTTCTCTCTCATGTCTCAACTTGTCTCATGTTGGGAACATGTGACTACCAGAGAGTTGCAGTTATACAGAACTAGCCCCTCCTCTTCCAGTGGACCACAATTTTTTGTCTTGACCAACATCTCCGTACCGGCAAAATCCCTAGCCCTGATTACTCTGCTGTGTTTTGACGATAATATTAAGGGGGGCAACAGATTTGCGGAATTTGTTACGCTTACTTGGGCAGCCTTTGCCTGACCAGCCTTTGGGCAATAGCCCAGCCAGGAGTGGCTACTGCATCCAGAGGTGATGCTGACCCACTGCCCCCACTGGTTCTCCCTGAAGGAGAGGACCACCGCTCTGGGTCAAGATCCTCTGGCTCACACATGGCCTTCAGGCCTTTGCCTCTTATCTGTTCTTTACGACGGAAGGAACCTCTTGCAACTGAAGGGCCGGGTTTGGCATTCCAACCCCTGACGCCTTCATCTATGGACCTGGCCATGAGAAGACACGACAAGGTGCTAGATGGTTGCATAACATCGGTCAAACCGATTATTCTAAATCCCAGGGCACGATTTACCCGCCTGAGAGGCAAAAAACAGAAAACTGTTTTCTAACTGATGTGCCGTTCTCAACAACACCCCGGTACAAGGCCCCGTGCCTGCTGTACTTGGGTTTCCACAAGTCCCTCCTCTATAAGGGCCAGTCTCCCTCTACCATTGGATTATAGGTTGGCCCCATTTCGCCTATTAGCCTACCGAGGTCGACATCACACAGCAGGAAGCCACAGACTGGTGTCCCTCTGTCAAAAAAAGGGGGGGCTCCGCAATCGCATCTTTTAAGTGACCAAAAAGCCCCTGCAGGAGCTTGGCACTGGAGACTCTAAATGTGCCTTTTGAACCCCCGACACAGGTGGAGCCGAGATGAGTATTGACCAAAAAGGAGTATTTCTTTTCTTGCCATCACAGCCACTAAACCTATTCGCGAGCTGCATGCCGTGCTGGTGAGCAAATGTCTGAGGGTACCTCATTTGGCTCTGGAATTGCTGTGGCCTAATGCAGTGTCTCTCCCAACGGTGCGAACACGCTCACGCATCAACCAGCCTCAGTTGACCCCCCTCGTCCCAGCAGGAGAGGCGAGGTCAGGGCTACCGTGCCAAGGCCGGGCCCTTAGAGCATGTGTAGAAGTTTCCGCTTCGATTTGGCGAACTGGACCAGTTCTTTGTCAGTATTTCACACATCATGGGCAGTCCTGAGAGGTATGCCTATGACGGATATATGCTGCGGCCTTAAGGGCAGCACACTAACAAAATACTACAAAGTGAACGTTGCCACCCCTTCACCCACTGGGAAGGGTTCTTTGGCTGAATTCCTCTGCCTGAGCCATACGAGGTGGTTACTTGTAATCCTTATGACTTTGTTGATATAAGTGATCCAGTGTGAAGCACTGCCCCTGGCGGTCAGTAAGGATGAAATAGAACGAAAGTTATGTATATAACTATGGTTCTATGAATCCTGGCCGACCTCCAGAATTCTTAGTCACTCGGAATCCTGTGAACTCGCGAGAAGATTCCGTAGGACTGATCTCAGGATGACAGCGATACGAGGTCACAGGTGACTTTGTTAGTATTACATTACATTACATGTCATTTAGCTGACGCTTTTATCCAAAGCGACGTACAATAAGTGCATTCAACCATAGGGTACAAACTCAGGAGAACAAGAAACAAGAAAGTGCAATTTCCTCAAATAAGCCAATTTACAATTTGCTATAGATGAGTGACGTTACAAGTACAATTTAAGTGCTACAATTTGTTAGTCTTTAGTCGAGGTAGAGTCTGAAGAGGTGTGTCTTTAGTTTGCGGCGGAAGATGTGAAGGCTCTCTGCGGTCCTGGTGTCTTCAGAGAGCTCGTTCCACCATTTCGGCGCAAGGACAGCGAAGAGTCGAGACCTAGTCGAGTGTTTTGCTCTCAGTGAGGGAGGGACGAGTAGTTTTGCAGATGCAGAGCGGAGAGTGCGGGTTGGGATGTAGGGTTTGACCATGTCCTGGATGTAAGCTGGACCCGATCCATTCACAGCATGGTACGTGAGCACCAATGTTTTGAACTGGATGCGGGCGGCCACCGGTAGCCAGTGAAGAGAGCGGAGGAGTGGAGTAGTGTGGGAGAATTTCGGAAGGTTGAAGACCAGTCGAGCTGCTGCATTCTGAATGAGCTGCAGAGGTCGAATGGCGGTGGCAGGGAGACCTGCCAGGAGGGAGTTGCAGTAGTCCAGGCGGGAGATGACAAGAGCCTGAATCAGTACCTGCGCTGCCTTCTGAGTGAGAAGGGGACGTATTCTCCTGATATTGTAGAGCGTGTATCTACAGGATCGCGTTGTCGCGGCAAGTATAAAGACTCGACCTGCGCATGCGCAAGACCGAAGATAATCCAGTGTGAAGCACTGCCTCTGGCGGGGAGTTTCATTTGATTTTCACTCAATTCAAATTTAGTGGTTGGTATGTTAGCAGAGAATAGGTAAATCTGTTTGTGTGACTTGTATCCTTTTGGCCAGGGTATCACAGAGAGGTTACAGTGCTTTCCTTATTTTACCTCAAACTTTATTATTATCTAACTTAATACTATCTACACTGGGTACGGAAAGTATTGAGACCCCTTTAAATTTTCACTTAAAATTTGTTTCATTGCAGCCATTTGCTAAAATCAAAAAGTCCATTTTTATTTCTCATTAATGTACACTCAGCACCCCATCTTGACTGAAAAAATAGAAATGAAACTGAAATATCACATGGTCATAAGTATTCAGACCCTTTGCTGTGACACTCATATTTAACTCGCATGCTGTCCATTTCTTCGGATCCTCCTTGAGATGGTTCTACTCCTTCATTGGAGTCCTGCTGTGTTTAATTAAACTGATTGGAGATTGGGGCGACTGTGGGTGAGTGGGGAGCACGGTCGTCCTCCAATCAGAGGGTTGTCGGTTCGATCCCAGGCCCGGCTAACCTGCATGTCGTTGTGTCCTTGGGCAAGACACTTAACCCAACATGGCTCCTGTAGCTGTGACTACAGTGTGTGGATGTTAGCTACTGATGGGCAGGTGTCACTGTGTATGGTTCTCCTGTCATCAGTGTATGAATGGGTGTGAATGGGTGAATGATGTCATGTAGTGTTAAAGCGCTTTGAGTGGTCAGAAGACTAGAAAAGCGCTATACAAGTACAGACCATTTACCATTTACCATTGGACTTGATTAGGAAAGGCACACACCTGTCTATATAAGACCTTACAGCTCACAGAGCATGTCAGAGCAAATGAGAATCACGAGGTCAAAGGAACTGCCCAATGAGCTCAGAGACAGAATTGTGGCAAGCCATGGATCTGGCCATGGTTACAAAATAATGCCTACAGCACTCAAGGTTCCAAAGAGCACAGTGGCCTCCATAATCCTTAAATGGAAGAAGTTTGGGACGACCAGAACTCTTCCTAGACCTGGCCGTCCAGCCAAACTGAGCAATCGTTGGAGAAGAGCCTTTGTGAGAGCGGTAAAGAAGACCCCAAAGATCACTGTGGCTGAGCTCTGGAGATGCTGTAGGGAGAAAGTTCCACAAAGTCAACTATCAGTCAACTGCAGCCCTCCACCAGTCGGGGCTTTATGGCAGAGTGGCCGACGGAAGCCTCTCCTCAGTGCAAGACATATGAAAGCCTACATAGAGTTTACCAAAAAAACACATGAAGGACTCCCAGGTCTGATGAGACCAAGATTGAACTTTTTGCCGTTAATTCTAAGCGGTATGTGTAGAGAAAACCAGGCAATTCTCGTCATTTGGCCAATACAATCCCACAGTGAAACATGGTGGTGGCAGCATCATGCTATTGGGGTGTTTTTCAGCTGCAGGGACAGGACGACTGGGGGGTCAATTGAAGGAAAAGATGAATGCAGCGAAGTACAGCGATATCCTGGAAGAAAACCTCATCCAGAGTGCTCAGGACCTCAGACTGGGCCGAAGGTTCACCTTCCAACAAGACAATGACCCTAAGCACACAGCTAAAATAACAAAGGAGTGGCTTCGGAACAACTCTGACCATTCATAACTAGCCCAGCCCTAAACACAATTGAGCATCTCTGGAGAGACCTGAAAATGGCTGTCCACCAACGTTCACCATCCAACCTGACGGAACTGTAGAGGATCCGCAAGGAAGAATGGCAGAGGATCCCCAAATCCAGGTGTGAAAAACTTGTTGCATCATTCCCAAGACTCATGGCTGTACTAGCTCAAAAGGGTGCTTCTACTCAATACTGAGCAAGGGGTCTGAATACTTTTTTTTGTGATCAAAATTTGTATTGATTTTCAGATGTATAAAAATCGACATCATGCTATCTCGGTTCCTCGAAGGCAGATCGGCGCTCAAACTGTCTCGTTAGTTTGAACCAGATGTCAGTCATCAGGATAAGTGCGCGTCTTACGTTAGAAGGCGGAAGAGTCTATCACTGAAACCAGTATTAACAGTATAATAGCAAATAAACTTATAGGAAGGGCGTATTTTTTCTCTACTGACGAGCGGGAGATGATCATGAACACATATGAGGAGATATGTTAAGTTGAATAATTTAAATCTGTCCAATGAATTTAACGTATTATAACGTTACATATTTTACGTTCGCTGCATTCATCTTTCCTTCAATTGCAACCAGTCGTCCTGTCCCTGCGTTCTGTACGTCCATCGCAGTCTGTCCGTCCCGGGGAGGATCCTCCTCTGTATCACTAAAGGTTTCTTCCCTTTATTCTCCCCATCAAATACTTTTTCAGGAGTTTTCCTGTGCCGATGTGAGGGTTTCTGGACAGAGGATGTGTACAGACTGTAAAGACCTCTGAGGCAAATTTATAATCGTGGCATAAACTGACACCGCCCCCCTGTGAAGCTACAAGCCCGACAAAGTATCCCACACAAGTTAACGTTAAATGCGTAAGTATTGGTAAAATATATAGGCTCATTTTAAGTGCCTCGTCACTCAATCAATCAGAATATATTTCTTTAAATGTGCCTGCTTGAATGAGGATAATGATCAACTCTTTCAGAGTGTGTAGATAAAAACCAGCCCAAAGAATCAAATTGATACGAATGAATAGGATATATGTACTGTATCAGCTTATGTATCATATGTATGTAGATGACCATATAGAACTAGGAGTTTATTATATGTGTGTGAATGTTGTTCAATTCCAGCAGTGAAATGTGGAAACATCAAGAAGTTTATTAAGCGACAAATATACCAACAGAACTTTATGAAGAGCACGACATGCAGCAGCTTTCCAGATGTTCTCTGCATCGCAACACTGTACAGACAGGACAGTATGAGAGACCATGTGTGAGTGTGTGTGTGTGAGACATGAGAGAGTGTGTGAGAGAGTATGAGAGACAGTCCATGGGACAGTGGATGCTTGGCTGCAGCATGTCGTATTCATCACCTAACGTTTCAGCTCAGAAAAATATTATTGTAAATAAATTATTCCTTGTCCTCAGCATCGGTAGCGCTAGTACAGGACGTCATCTCGGCTAAACGGGTCTTTGTGATCTCGGAGAAGTCTCTCCCTTTAAAACGTTAATCTAACGGATATCGCTCCTTCATCAATGAGGAAGTGAGCTGCCCTTTTTTTCCGGGGGAGTGATCAACTAATCCAGCAGCTCAAATGAACCTGCGCCAGAGCAGGTTCAAGTTTTCGATGTGTTGCTATGGTGATTTAGACAAACCTGCTTCGGGGAATCATATTTTTCGAATGCTGCTGCTGTCATGAGTTTGATCCATTCTTTGCGCATAGGTGCGTGTGGGCTCTGCCAGTTTCGCAGGATTAGCCTTGCTGCCACAATGAAACATGGTCCTGGTGGCATCAGCGATTTATCTCCTAGTAAGCAGAGCCTAGGGGATACTGGGAAAGGCCATTATTTCTACCTCGAATAAAAGACTAACAAATCGTAGCACTTAAATTGTACTTGTAACGCCACTCATCTATAGCAAATTGTAAATTGGCTTATTTGAGGAAATTGCACTTTCTTGTTTCCTGTTCTGAGTTTGTACCCCTATGGTTGAATGCACTTATTGTAAGTCGCTTTGGATAAAAGCGTCAGCTAAATGTCATGTAATGCAATGTTCCCAAGAAGCCCAGGATCACAGGACTCAATGACTACAAGCCCGTCGCCCTGACCTCTGTAGTCATGAAGTCTTTTGAACGGCTAGTCCTGTCCCACCTGAAGACCCTCATTGACCCCCTCCTGGACCCCCTGCAGTTCGCCTACAGAGCCAACAGGTCTGTGGACGATGCTGTCAACATGGCCCTCCACTACGTCCTCCAGCATCTGGACTCCCCAGGAACCTATGCCAGGATCCTGTTTGTGGACTTCAGCTCTGCCTTCAACACCATCATCCCATCTCTGCTGCAGGACAAACTCTCCCAGCTGCACATGCCCGACTCCACCTGCAAGTGCATCACATACTTCCTGTCCGATAGGAAGCAGCATGTGAAGCTGGGCAAATCAGCCCGGACCATCAGCACCGGTTCCCCCCAAGGCTGCGTTCTCTCCCCTCTGCTCTTCTCCCTGTACACCAACAGCTGCACTTCCAGTCACCAGTCTGTCAAGCTCCTGAAGTTTACGGATGGCACCACCCTCATTGGTCTGATCTCTGGTGGGGATTCGTTTGCCTACAGGTGGGAGTCTGACCATCTGGTGTCATGGTGCAGCCAGAACAACCTGGAGCCCAACGCTCTAAAGTCAGTGGAGATGGTTGTGGATTTCCGGGGGAGAAACAGAGCCCCACCTTCCCCCATCACCCTGTGAGACTCCCCCGTCACTGTTGTGGATTCCTTCCGTTTCCTGGGCTCCATCATCACCCAGGACCTCAAGTGGGAGCTGAACATCAGCTCTATCACCAAGAGGGCTCAGCAGAGGTTGTTCTTCCTGAGGCAGCTGAAGAAATTCAACCTGCCAAAGACGATGATGGTGCACTTCTACACGGCCATCATTGAGTCCATCCTCTGCTCCTCCATCACCGTCTGGTACGCTGCAGCCACAGCCAAGGACAAGGGCAGGCTGCAGCGTGTCACCCGCTCTGCAGAGAGGGTGATCGGCTGCAATTTGCCATCCCTGCAGGTCTTGTTTGCTTTGTAGGACCCTGAAGCGAGCCAAAAAGATCTTAGCCGACCCCTCTCACCCTGGACAAAAACTGTTTGTGCCCCCTCCCGCCACACTAAAAGTTTCTTCCAGTCAGAGCCCGGTCCCCCACTGACTGACTCTGACATTCCACTGGTCACTTTCTCTCATTCTGCACACGTCACTTTTGTCACTTCCTGTTCGCTAGTGCACTTTATTTTTTAATTTTTAAATATTAACTAACTTTATTCTTTTATTTTAAACTAACCCATAGCCTTATTCTACTAACCCATAGCATTAGCATTTTTATTTTATTTTATTACTCGTGCACTGCAGTCATCTATTGTCATACTGTCTACTGTCACGCACCAGCCGCCAAATCAAACTCCTTGTATGTCTGACATAAATGTTTCCTGATCTTTTGAGGCAGCGATTTCATACTTTTTTGTTATTCCATAAAAAATCCATAATTAAGTTATTATATTCTTTAAAGATCCTTTCAGAGACGGTTACTGGAATCATCATGGAAATGTAGTTAAAGTACAGAGCCACCATCATCTTAATCATTTTTCCCCATAAGGTAAAATTGATCAATTTCCATTTGTCTAACTTCAGCTTCATTTTTTGTATTAAAGGGTCCATATTAAAAGAGAATGTTTTCAATATCTGAACAGAGTCTAATTCCCAGATATTGGGATCCATTTAAACGCATCATTGCTCGAGTACATCCTCTTGATATTGGCATGCATTCTGATTCATGCCAATTTATTTTATACCCTGATATCCTCCATATATCTGTTAATCCAAGGTCCTTCATCAATAATTCAATAGCCCTTCTATCTTTTTGGTTTTATCTAGAACTCCATCCAAAACTTGATTAAAATCCGCTATGATTGTATGCCCATCAACTGTGGTTCCCACTAATTTGTTCACTTTATGAAAAAAGACTGGATCCTCAATATTTGGCGCATAGATATTACATAAATTAATTTATACACCATCAATTCTGGATTCCAGGCATATCGGTCTACCTTCCTCATCCTTTTCTTCTCTTAGCATTTGAAAATTCAATTTTTTGTGCACAAGTATAGCCACTCCATTAACTGTAATATACAGTGCATCCGGAAAGTATTCACAGCGCTTCACTTTTTCCACTTTGTTATGTTACAGCCTTATTCCAAAATGGATTAAATTCATTATTTTCCTCAACATTCTACACACAACAGCCCATAATGACAAAGTAAAAACGGTATTTTGCACATTTTTGCAATTCTGTTATAAATAAAGAACGAAAACATAACATGTACATAAGTATTCACAGCCTTTGCCATGACACTCAAAATGTAGCTCAGGTGCATCCTGTTTCCACTGATCATCCTTGAGATGTTTCTACAACTTGATTGGAGTCCACCTGTGCTAAATTCAGTTGATTGGACATGATTGAAAAAGGCACACACCTGTCTATATAAGGTATCACAGTGCATATCAGAGCAAAAACCAAGCCATGAAGTCCAAGGAATTATCTGTAGACCTCCGAGACAGAATTGTATCGAGGCACAGATCTAGCGACGGGTACAGAAAGATTTTTGCAGCATTGAAAGTCCCAATGAGCACAGTGGCCTTCATCATTCGGAAATGGAAGAAGTTCGGAACCACCAGGACTCTTCCTAGAGTTCGCGACCCAGCCAGACTGGGCTATCGGGGGAGAAGACTGAGAGGAGAACCTTCCAGAAGGACAACCATCTCTGCAGCACTCCACAAATCAGGCCTGTTTGGTAGAGTGGCCAGACGGAAGCCACTCCTCAGTAAAAAGCACATGACCGCCCGCCTGGAGTTTGCAAAAAAGCACCTGAAGGACTCTCAGACCATGAGAAACAAAATTCTCTGGTCTGATGAAACAAAGATTGAACTCTTTGGCCTGAATGCCAAGCGTCATGTCTGGAGGAAACCAGGCACTGCTCATCACCTGGCCAATACCATCCCTACAGTGAAGCATTGTGGTGGGAGCATCATGGTGTGGGGATGTTTTTCAGCGGGAGGAACTGGGAGACTAGTCAGGATTGAGGGAAAGATGAATGCAGCAATGTAGAGAGACCTCCTCGATGAACACATGCTCCAAAGCGCTCTGGACCTCAGACTGGGGCGACGGTTCATCTTCCAACAGTCAAGTCAAGTCAAGTCAAGTCATTTTATTTTGTACAGCCCAGAATCGCAAATTACAAATTTGCCTCAGAGGGCTTTACAGTCTGTACACATACGACATCCTCTGCCCCGAAACCCACCATCGGCACAGGAAAAACTCCCCAAAAAATGAAAAAACCCTTACAAGAGGGAAAAAAAGGGAAGAAACCTTAGGGAGAACGTCAGAGGAGGGATCCCACTCCCGGGATGGACAGACTACAATGGATGCCATGTGTACAGAATGAACAATGTATAATACATGCAATTCCTATGACAGAAATGATTCAAGTAATTGTGAGTAGTAAGCCAGGCGCACAGCAGGACCACTGCAGAGGCAACCACCATCAGATAGAACCACCATCCACAGAATCCTGTGGGGAGGGAGAGCACAGAGATTTTAGGAGAGGGTAATGTCGGTTTATGAGTAAAGTAATATTATTAATATCTAAAATAATGATGATGATGATGATGATGGCAGCAGCAGGCGTCAGCATGGCCACGGTAGGTGTCAGGACCAGGGTCCCGAAGGAACCACGATCTATGGACCTGATAGGGGCGAAAGCACAAAAAAAACTCCCGGAAAGAAGCTGAATTAGTCATGTGCATTAATAAAACTTGGATTATGGTAGAACGAGAGCGTGAGAGAGGAGCTCGGTGTGTCCTAAGAATTCCCCCGGCATTCTAAGCCTATAGCAGCTTAACTAAGGGCTGGTCCGGACTAACCTGAGCCAGCCCTAACTATAGGCAGAATCAAAGAGGAACGTTTTAAGTTTTACTTTAAAAGAGCTGACCGAATCTGCCCCCCGGACTGAAAGTGGAACCTGGTTCCACAAAAGAGGAGCTTGATAACTGAAGGCTCTGGCCCCCAGCCTACTTTTTAAAACCATAGGAACAACAAGTAACCCAGCATCTATGGAGCGCAGTTGCCTTGTAGGGCAATACGGTGTTACAAGCTCTTGAAGATACAACGGTGCCTCACCAGCAAGTGCCTTGTAGGTGAGGAGAAGTACCTTAAAATCTATTCTTGATTTAACAGGGAGCCAGTGCAGAGAAGTTAATACAGGAGTGATATGATCCCTTTTCTTAGTTCTTGTTAATACACGTGCTGCAGCATTCTGAATCAGCTGGAGAGGCTTAAGAGATTTATAAGAGCAGCCTGATAACAAAGAATTACAGTAGTCCAGTCTGGAAGTGACAAACGCATGAACTAATTTCATGATTAGAGATAGGTCTGTAGTTAGCCAACACCTCTGGAGCAAGAGTAGGTTTCTTAAGAAGAGGTTTAATTACAGCTACCTTGAAGGACTGTGGTACATGTCCTGTTAACAAAGACAGATTCATAATATCTAATAAGGATGTGCTAACTAAAGGAAAAACTTCCTTAAGCAGTTTGGTCGGAATCGGATCCAAGAGACAAGTAGAAGATTTAGACTTTGAAAATAAAGAAGTCAGTTGATCAAGGTTGATGGAAGAGAAGGCATCCAAACAGGCATCAGGGCCCACTGCTGCATCCAAGGAGGACAGGTCGGCACTGGTTGAAGGCAGGAGACCATCAATTTTCTCTTTGATAGTCAGAATCTTATCATTGAAGAAGTTCATGAAGTCGTTACTAGTGAGGTCCAAAGGAATACACGGCTCGACAGAGCTGTGACTCTCTGTCAGTCGGGCTACAGTGCTGAAGAGAAACCTGGAGTTGTTTTTATTTTTTTCTATTAATGATGAGTAATAAGATGCTCTTGCGTTACGGAGAGCCTTCTTATACGTTTTAAGGCTGTCTTGCCAAACTAGCCTAGATCCTTCTGATTTGGTGGAACGCCATAATCGTTCAAGCTTCCGCACAGTTTGCTTTAGGTTCCGTGTTTGAGGGTTATACCACGGAGCAGACTTCCTTCTTGTTGCTATTCTTCTTTCCAGAGGAGCAATAGCGTCCAGCGCCACTCTCAAAGAGCCTGTAGCAGTATCGACAAAATTATCGATCTGAGACGGACTGAGGTTTTCACAGGAGTCTTCTTGTATCTTGAGGCAGGGCACTGAACTTAGAGCAGAAGGAATGGCTTCTTTAAATAAGGCTACAGCGGTATCCGATAAGCGTCGACTGTAGAAACCTTTGGCAGGAGGAGGTGGTTCTGATAGTAGAAATTCAAAGGTTATCAGACAATGGTCCGACAGGAGAGGGTTCTGTGGAAAAATTGTTAAATGTTCAATCTCAATCCCATACACAAGAACCAACCAACAGGACAATGACCCGAAGCACACAGCCAAGATAACAAAGGAGTGGCTTCGGCACAACTCTGTGAATGTCCTTCAGTGGCACAGCCAGAGCCCTGACCAGCTTGCCCTGACATCTCTGGAGAGAGATGGCTGTGCACCGACGCTCCCCATCCAACCTGATGGAACTTGAGAGGTTCTGCAAAGAAGAATGGGAGAAACCTCCCAGAAATAAGTGTGCCACGCTTGTGGAATCATACCAAAGAAGACTTGAGGCTGTAATTGCTGCCAAAGGTGCTTCAACAAAGTATTGAGCAACGGCTGTGAATACGTATGTACATGTTGTTTTCGTTCTTTATTTTTAACAGATTTGCAAAAAACAGTTTTCACTTTGTCATTATGGGTTGTTTTGTGTAGAATGTTGAGGAAAATAATGAATTTAATCCATTCTGGAATAAGGCTTACCTTAAGAACCTTGTTCCGGTTCTTAAGATTACCTTGTTAAGAACCTTAACAAAATGTGGAAAAAGTGAAGCGCTGTGAATGCTTTCCGGATGCACTGTACTTGCCCGACCCAATCTCTTTTTAATTTAGCTCCCTCAGAGTTAATCAAGTGGGTCTCTTGTATGAAAGCCACGTCAGTTTGTTTGGATTTCCGGTATAGTAGAATTTGTTTCCTTTTTATAGGATTATGTAGCCCATTTACATTCCATGACAATATTCTTAGACCGCTAGCTATTTTTTTTAACCGTGTAGTTTTACTTTCAATACCAACGGGATAGTTTGCATATGAAGGGAGTGAGTGTAAGGAGAAAAAAGAGGAAACGAAAGAAAAGAACCTTAAACATAATACAGGTGCCTTTCATAACCCAAATATACAATACACCTCCCCCCAAAGAACCCTATTCCCACCCAGTCTCATGTTCTCACTCAGTTTCCCCACCAAAAAGGACCATGGGGCACACTAAAGAGGTCACCACCAGACCCCCCACCCGACCCATCACAGAGCGATTCTCTACCTGCAGCGTTTTTTTTTTTCTAACGCTGTGCCTCTCACATGTGGTACTAGCTGCCAACCCAAGGACGAGACGCCCTAACCGGCTAGAGAGTGTGACTTAATCTACTCACTGTGAATCTGGCCTCCTTAGAGTTGTAGAAGAAAATACATTTTAAAAAAGTTTGTCATAACAGTGACTCATATCCTGCTGCTGTTGCAGGCATTCTGTGCCTGAGTTCAAGTAGCAACTTGTAGTTCCGCTTCTCTGCCGCCTCCTTTTTCAAGAAAGCCCATTGCCTCTCGATGATCCTCAAACCTCATTCTTTCTCCTCTCCATGTGAACCGTAGTTCTGCTGGATATGACAGCGTAAAGCGCACATCCAGTTGGTGCAGCAGTCTTCTCGCTTCGCTGAACTTTCTTGACTTCTCTGCTGCTTCTTTAGTCATATCGGGAAGACTAATAATTTACGGCCTTCCCAGATCATATCCTACTTCTCTCTCGCCGCAGCCAGCACTCTCTCCCGCACCAGAAAGCTTAGAAATCTAATAAATTGGTCTGGGTGGCCGGTCTTCATCCGGCATTGCTACCGGTGCACTCGCTGCAGTTGCTCTGCGTCCAGCTCCATCCTGTGTTTCGTAAATTATCTTTCTCACACATTCTAATGGTTTACCGTTCTCCAGCTTCTCCCTTAGGCCGATGAGCCTTAGATTCTGTCGCGTGTCTCTGTTCGTCGCGTCCTCCAAGGCCTGATGCAGTTCCTCGCACTTTTTAGCATTTCCTAACTATTTGGCCAAGTTGGTGGTTGTCATCTTCCAACTGGGAAATTCTTTTCTGCTTCGTCGAGATGGAGAAATACTCCATCAACGTCGCTGGCATTAGCACTTTGCTTGGCCGCTCTCCTTGACATATTGTATGACTCGTTGACACTAAGCGCCCACTATGTCCAGTTATCAATTCCAAAAGTGTTAGCCTATTACTTCGATCGAAGTTACCGCACATTCACTCTGTCGTTAGCAAATTAAGGTCAGACAGGTGGGTTTGTGGAGAGTTATCGTTTAGGCAGCCATCTTACTCGGTGGTCCCACGTGACTCTTTCACATTCAGAGTGAATACTTATGACCATGTCATATTTCAAGTTTTCTTTAATAAATTAGTAAAAAAAAATTGTCATGACGGGGTGCTGAGTGTACATTAATGAGAAATAAAACTAACTTTTTTGATTTTAGCAAATGAAACAAATAGTGAAAAATGTGAAGGGCTCTGAATACTTTCCGTACTCACTGTATATAATAGAATCTACTAGATGACACAGCAACAACGCTTGTTCTTATAACTCATCCACTGATTGTTACCAAAAATCTGCACGGTTTTATATTTGTGAAGGTTTCTTCTTTCTAGGATACCATTATTTGTCATTGACATGCTTTGTATTACTACAAAGCAGCAATGTAACTAATAACCGATGAATTCTGACATAACGTTCTGCCTCAATATCTCCTGGTATATTTAAGGAAATCACATAATTTGTAAAAACAAAAGTAAATATACAGCATTGCACTCTCAGTACCGAAAGCAAGAAAACATTATGTTTTGCTGGTCACAAAAAAAGTTCTGGTAAAATCTGGTGAAAAAAGTTATTTTTTGCAGCTCTCTGCAAATATAAGAATTGTTCAATAAAAAATGATGAATTAACAACGAAGAATTCTTTTTGTACTTTTAATGTCAATAAGGTGATGATTGATAGCATTAAACAAGTATAGCAAATTCATATTTTGAGCCGTACAACGTTTTTTATTAACATGAATGGACACCAGGTCATTTAATATTTGATAAAAATGGTTCAATTACAGCCCTACTAACTTGCGTGTTGATGTTTCCTTAAGACACTTAACAGGTGTGCTTTGTGTGGGGCTACCTTGTGACTTACAGGTCACACCCACAACGTTGTCCACAGGATGTTGTCCATTTTTGTCTTACAGCTTAAACCCTTTCACTGGGTTTTCACTGCATGAAAGTTAATTGTAACAATGGCTGAAAAGAATAAGGTGACAGCTGAAAAAAATAGCAAGGCTTCGAAAGGACAAACCCAGTGCCAGAGGTGCTGGAACTCCCTTTTGTTTCTGCCGGGTTAGGCAATTATTATTACTTAATTGTACACTGAGTAAAATATACTAGCAGTTATTGGGGCCCTCCTCCAAGAAAAGCATGCAATTTCAAATGTTTTCTGCGAGACCATTAGAATAGGAAACGTGCTAGTTAATTCATTGTTTTATTAATTACAAATGTAATTATTTGGTTTGCTCTAAAAAATCATTCTGTCAAGCAAAAGAGCAGATTCAGACATTTATGAAGTCATGTTTCCTCAATTATATTTATTAAAGAAAAAAAATATGAACAGTTCATGTGTGAAGTCTTAAACTGAGGAATGTTTCATTTTGCAGTGTGCCAGGCCATACTTAAACCTTTTAAACCAGCTGATAAATGTCTTACAAAAGATTGACACTTAGCTCAAACTTCAGTTACAGCAACAAATCAGTGGAATGCCAGCCGTACTAATTTCAGATTTACTAAATGTAAGCAATTTTAATCTAACATTACAAAGGGTCAACAATGACTCTGCGGCATCAGAGGCTGCTCTTCTCTGTCTAGTGCCTGCTGTCATGTAGTTGGCTGGCTAGTTAGCAAAGGCCCTAACATGCCAGCACTTGGTGAGCTTTTTAAGTCTGAGGATTTTATTTTATAAAACGTCTTATTTTATCTGGTATCCAAGAATACTTTATCCAACAACTTTTTACATTTTTTCTATAAAGAAAATGTATCGGCTTCTTAGTGGCAGAAATTCCCAGGTTCTGTGAAGCAGATATATATTCAAATTCTCTTTAACATAGTATGATGGCCTTAAGTCAGGACAAGCACATTTCAAAGTATGCGATCTGTACTAATTGCTGAAACAAGGGAAACATTGACATGGTGACATAATAGAAATAATTTAGATAAAAATAAATTAGATAACTACCTGTTGAAATGACACATGGGGTACAGTAAAGGACAGGGAGAGACTAAGTGTGTTTAAAACATGTTGTCATCAAACTTACACAAAAGAGTGTTCATTGACAATGTTAGACAGGAGTCAAAAGTGAACCGACAACTGTGACAGTCTGAATGAATAGATTGGAACAAAAAAAAAGAAGTGACCATTAAAATTTCTAATGGCAGAGGGAGAAGGTTGGTATATTTACATCGAAGAGAAGTTGAAAGAACGTGGGTAAGTATTTGCAAAGTTTGTGTTCTCAATGACAATCAAATCACAGTTAAACATATTATCTGACTGATCTGTCATTATCCCCACAAAAATGGAAAAAAGTGACAAGATAATGTGCCTGAGATGAAGGTGTGGAATTGAATAAAGGTAGGTTATTATTTCCAGAAAATTACAGATGCTGTTGCCTCTCAACATTAAATATGAATATAATACAGTACAAGCTAAATATATTGGTCATAAATTGAGAGTGGCCGTATCAAGTCTGCAACCCTGTTTTGAAAATACATGCAGCGTAAAACTGTTTTGCCAAAGATTTTAACCGACCTGGTTTAGTTTTTCACAGGATAAACTTTGTTACAATAAATGGAGCCATGTGGTTTAATTCCATTAATTTGAGAAGGCATAGATGGAGGACTCACAAAATGTTATTTCAATAATAATTCAACATGTACATTTTTGATGGGCCAGTGGTCAATGAACATTTTGCTTCGTCCAAAGTGGGTTCTGACTGAAAAAGTTTGAGAATCCATGGTTTAAGAAATTACATTTTTGTAATCTCATTTGGGAGATATGTGCCCTCAGTTGTTAGTAGTCTTTCTGGTTTTGGTGTTCCTCATTACAGGATGAATGGGTCTGCCTCGTTCCCTGAGTTTGGTGCAGTACAGTGAAAAAGAGCTAACACAACCTTAACATGTGTGATGATGTGAAGATGACTGCTTGAACCTGGCCACAAGGGAATACAACATCATGTTCCCAATTATAACTCAAGTCATCCATGATAGTGCGTCAAAATAGTGTTGAATAATTTTCTCTTCCTGTGTAGATATAAATATGCTGAGTTGATTAGCGATGTGGTTGGCTTGGATTTTTTGTTTTACATTACAATTTGAGATAATGTATCACTAGTGGCACTGTTATCTCTAATACGCTGAAAGTTAAATTCGAGAGACAGTAGTCTGGTTTAAGGTCCAAACGAAGAATATGATGGCTCCTGAGACCTTATTTGCATGGGTCTTGTTGGGACAGGGCCAAAGGAAACAAATTATCACATTTTCTTTCCAAAAAAAACTGTGTGCTAATGTGAGTTTGCATCTTGCTCTCAGGAAAGTCAGTTGTAACTAATGGGTGACATGGAAATTGACTTGAGGATTTCTGGTTGTTCGATTTTTTTTATTTTTATTAAATGGTTACCTTAGCGGTGTGTTTTTAATTGGTGATATGCTTAAATGCAGGGTTGGTAGTCTTAATTCTTTCATCTACATTTTTCAATTCTACATACCGACAGTAATCAATGAATGAAATATTCTGACAAAAACAAAAATAATAAGTATTTCTGACTCTCACAGGACTATAATAAGACTGTCCAATCTTTTTATTCATTCATTATGTAATGATTGGGCGGGCTACCTTCCCGTCTACCTACCCAACTTGCCAGCTATTAATTTACGCGTGAGCTCATATCTCCATTTTGTAGGGTGGTTAAACTAGCTACCTCTGCTAGGTATTGTCATTGGAAAAGAATTGACAACACTGAGCCGGGCTTTTAGGTTGGGTCATGTTAATCTAGTGTATTCTTCTAGTTTCTCAGAATCACCAACCCAAGCTTTAAAGAAAGTTCAAATAACAAATGACGAGAAGGAGACTTCCAACCATAAAGATACATATCATCATAGCTAACACCAAGCAATTTCGGAGAGTTACAATGCCAACTTGTACAATTCCTTAGATATGCCATGTTTGAGTGCTCTTCTTCTCATTTGTTCTTCCCTGCCACAGCATTCCATACAGTGTGCACCCTCTTTCAGATCAATTTTACATATGGAAGCATGAGGGAGGGATTCTGTGTAGACGAGTATACAAACGTGATCATGCATAGCTGAGTACATGGCTATACGAGATAAAAAACACTGGACATGGACAGCTGATGATAGCAACAACCCTGGACAAGAAATAAAGAATTGTCATTGAGGTGATCACTCCACGTCCACAACTGTCTCATCGTACAAATGTGTGTGCGAATAGAGATTCTTGAGTAGGATCAAAGCTGGAACATGAAAGGAGTCAGTATGCTTCAAAGAAAGCTTGTAGGAATGACTGACACCCTCCCCTCACAATCCTAAATTGACATAATTTAGGATGCTACATCTGACAAAACTTTGGAAATGACAATTTAACTAGACTGACTTATCGGCCAGAATCTGTGCATAGGTGTAAAACAATAAAAGGATCTCCCTTTTTACTTTTTACACAGCATCTGCCAATGCCTAGAATCAACTTCTTGGACATAGTTCCCCCCACAATAGACAACTTAATTTCAGGACTGGAAAATACTTCCTCAATGATTTGTTTAAATCATACTGAATCCTTAGGAATCTAGTACCTCATCAAAGGAAGATAATCCTTGAACTGAAAGACATCTAGTTTACAGTGTTTGTGTACATAATGATTTCAGATTGGATATTGTGTTGCATATAGAAGGGATTTAATTTGTGATACTCCTCATTCAAACCTATTGAAGTGTGTACCAAATGTCCAGTCATTGTTTGAATGTCTGTTTTTTAAATCACTTAATGCATGTGGTCTCAACCTGAAGAATCTAAATGTTAAAAAACTCATTGAAAAGTCTCTTAACGTTCCCCTGTAGACAATCAGCAGTTTCAGAATTGAAGGAAGGTGAGGCCTCTTGTGCTCCTTTTGTCAAATCCCTGAGCAGTCACTTAACATTCAGAAGCCATTGGCCAAAGCTTAGGCACAGGAAACCACTCTGTCCACCTCTCTGTGAGCCCTGACTCAAACAAAAAGTTGCAGTTTTAATGTCATTACAGAGCCTGGTGGGGAAAAAAAGACTTGTAAAGTGTTTATAGTACCTGGGGTCAGTGCCATGGGCTGTATGAACTATAGTGTCTGGGGTAGAGGGGCGTGTAGTTGGTAGAGTGGCTATAGGAGGAGGAGGTACCAGATGTGAGAAAGGAGCTAGAGGGGGTAAAAGCAGGAGAGGCGCTACAGTAGGCAGTGGAATAGCTGTGGGAGGAAGAGTAAGGAGAGGGTGTGAAAGGAGTGTAGAGGACAGAAGAACGCGTCAAGCTGGACAGAGGCCGAGTTCGGGGCGAAGGGCTCCAAGTGGAGCGCCTGAGCCCCAAATTGGGGGACCTGTAGGCAGAGGAGGGGGTAGATCCCGGTTGCGTGGGTCTTTTTGCAGTAGTGATGGATGGGGGAGAGGTATGAAAATCTGGAATGTAGTGCCCGGAGGACCCCAAACTATGGGACAAAGCAGGGGAGATGTTGACACTGAAACTGTGGGGGTCAACCACAAATGTCCGCACCCCTAGGGTCCACTGGGATTGAGCCAGCTTCAGAGGGATTGAGGGCGGTGCCCGCACTGAGGGAGAGAGCGCCTTCAGATACGGGGGGCCATCTGTTGCCGGAGGGCCATCAAATGAAGAGGCCGTTGCAGATGACGGACTGCAAGAAGGTATGTGTGACATAGGGGATGTGATAGCTGAGGCCAGATCCACACTGACTACAGATGGGCTAAGGGGCCCAGTGGGATCATCAGGAACAATGGACATTTGACTAGGCAAATCTGAAAGCGGGAGGCTGAGAGGGGCCAAGACTGAAGTAGAGCCATGGGTTATGTTGGAGGCTGAAGGCAAGGCCGGGGGACTTACTTTAGGGGTGCTGGTCTTCATACGGTTCAGCTTTCCCCCACGGGTGCGGTGGGTTTGCTCTTGATCGAAAGCCAAATCCTCCAGGCGCTGGGTGAGGGCCAGTTTTTGCTGAATGGCCATTCGAAGAAGGGAGTTTAAAGTCTTCTTCTCATCTTCAGCCGCAGCTAACTGCCTCTGCATTTCATCCAGCTGGGTAACATATTCATCACACCTAAAGAGAGCAAGGTTCAAAAAGGTTAAAATAGAGCTGATTCAAATGTAGAAATTACCACAATCTACGTGAAATAAGAGGCCATGAAAAGGGGAAAACACTTTTGTTCATGGACATGCTGCTATTCTCATGGACCCCTAATTAACATGGGTTGTTCAGTTTTAATACATTGGAACAGACCAGATACAGTGCCTTGCGAAAGTATTCGGCCCCCTTGAACTTTTCGACCTTTTGTCACATTTCAGGCTTCAAACATAAAGATATAAAACTGTAGTTTTTTGTGAATAATCAACAACAAGTGGGACACAATCATGAAGTGGAACGAAAATGACTAATGGTGATAAATAGAATCCACCTGTGTAATCAAGTCTCCGTATAAATGCACCTGCTCTGTGATAGTCTCAGAGGTCTGTTTAAAGCGCAGAGAGCATCATGAAGAACAAGGAACACACCAGGCAGGTCCGAGATACTGTTGTGGAGAAGTTTAAAGCCGGATTTGGATACAAAAAGATTTCCCAAGCTTTAAACATCCCAAGGAGCACTGTGCAAGCAATAATATTGAAATGGAAGGAGTATTCGACCACTGCAAATCTACCCGGCCGTCCGTCTAAACTTTCAGCTCAAACAAGGAGAAGACTGATCAGAGATGCAGCCAAGACGCCCATGATCACTCTGGATGAACTGCAGAGATCTACAGCTGAGGTGGGAAAGTCTGTCCATAGGACAACAATCAGTCGTATGCTGCACAAATCTGGCCTTTATGGAAGAGTGGCAAGAAGAAAGCCATTTCTTAAAGATATCCTTAAAAAGTGTCGTTTAAAGTTTGCCACAAGCCACCTGGGAGACACACCAAACATGTGGAAGAAGGTGCTCTGGTCAGATGAAACCAAAATCGAACTTTTTGGCAACAATGCAAAACGTTATGTTTGCCGTAAAAGCAACACAGCTCATCACCCTGAACACACCATCCCCACTGTCAAACATGGTGGTGGCAGCATCATGGTTTGGGCCTGCTTTTCTTCAGCAGGGACAGGGAAGATGGTTAAAATTGATGGGAAGATGGATGGAGCCAAATACAGGACCATTCTGGAAGAAAACCTGATGGAATCTGCAAGAGACCTGAGACTGGGACGGAGATTTGTCTTCCAACAAGACAATGATCCAAAACATAAAGCAAAATCTACAATGGAATGGTTCACAAATAAACATATCCAGGTGTTAGAATGGCCAAGTCAAAGTCCAGACCTGAATCCAATCGAGAATCTGTGGAAAGAACTGAAAGCTGCTGTTCATAAACGCTCTCCATCCAACCTCTGAGCTCGAGCTGTTTTCCAAGGAGGAATGGGCAAAAATGTCAGTCTCTCGATGTGCAAAACTGATAGAGACATACCCCAAGCGACTTACAGCTGTAATCGCAGCAAAAGGTGGCGCTACAAAGTATTAACTTAAGGGGACTGAATAATTTTGCACGCCCAATTTTTCAGTTTTTTATTTGTTAAAGTTTGAAATATCCAATAAATTTCGTTCCACTTCATGATTGTGTCCCACTTGTTGTTGATTCTTCACAAAAAATTACAGTTTTATGTCTTTATGTTTGAAGCCTGAAATGTGGCAAAAGGTCGAAAAGTTCAAGGGGGCCGAATACTTTCGCAAGGCACTGTAAGTAGGTTTTAGAAGAGTTAGTAGGATTTTGATACTTCTATAACTGTTTGAAGTCATTGGGCTAAGCTAAATATGCCAATGGTTGGCTGTAGCTTGATAGTTGCAGACAGAGCGCTATTGATCTTCTCTTCAACTATTATTTTCCAATCTGTTCCTTAGGATGTCTTAAAGATTAGAATGATTGTTGACAGGGACAACAAGGAATCAACAGAAAATCTAGGTTACGCATATTGTTATGGTAGAAATGAAAAATAACTGCTATGTGCTTTTTTAAATATTACTGGGAAGCCTTCAGTAAATAAAGCAGAATGAATTAAAATTGCAAAAAACTGCTCTAGGGCTTCATTCCTGCAAGCAGACATGAAGTCTTTAGAGTCATAGTTATCCTAAATCAAAAATTGAGTTGTGGACTTTAGTTTCTTCTTTTTTGTCTCTGACCTGGTGGCAAACATGGCCCGCAGAGAGGAGAAAGTGGCGGCATCTTCCTTCAGGGCTTTCAACTCATTCCTGAGCTTCATCATGGTGTCAGTCACCATGGACTTCTCTGCCTCATACTTACTCTTCAGGTTGGCCAGGGCGCCCTCTGCTGTCTGGGTGAACACACACAAATGCGTACACACATATTAAAGTTCTTGTGTTTTTGATATCACTTTTCATACCCCAATTTCAGCACAGTTAACAATATGTAAATTGCAATATAAATAAACTCCCGTAGAAACTTTATAGAAACCAAGATCTCCCTTAGCTTGAATGTGCCATACCCATATAGTAATTTGAAGTTAGTGTGTACAGCAAATACTCCTCAAAGCAAGTCTCTACTCTGCAATATGACTCATTGTGTAATATATTGCGCTCTGTGTAGTTTGATGCAGGTGAGGAATTGTATTGAAAGCATTATGGAAATTAGAAATTAGTAGAAATTCTTGTAAGTGTTATATGTGTTCAATTATAAATGTGATATTATGGTTAGTAATATGATATGTCATGTTTCTAATATCAAATACCATATGAGGTTTGTGATATTAGTAATATATTTTATATGAAATGTTAGAGTTAGGTATTATATGATATATATTATGTTTACTTTAAGCTTTAGACCAAAGGTATGTTTATTGAATGTATGTAACACGGTAAGTATGTGCCGGCAGGATGGCGTGGCTACCGATTGGATTAAAGCCAATCACTGGAGATTGATACAGAACGTTAAACACCTTCAGGACACTAAAAAGACACCATCACAGACAAAAGGCAGATGACCCGGAGGGCCTGACTAGACAACTCTGTACTAGAGGAGGAGTGTATACTGGACTACGTGGGAATCCAAAGAATCTCTATTTTGTCAAACATAGCACTATCAGTAGCGTAATTACCTTTGTAACTTGCTTCTATTAGTTAAATTCCTTTAACTTAAATCTTACAATTTTTTTACCCTGCTCTAACAGCTGGAAGGAAAAGTGTTATATGTGTACCTGGGGCCAGAGAGGGCACCATTGAGTTATCTTCAATTGCTGGCTATGGATAAACGTAAATACAGTAAGATTGTAATTCACGTCGGCGGTAACTACTCCCAATTACGCCACTCGGAAGTCACTAAAGTTAATGTGGAATCGGTGTGTACATATGCTAAAACAATGTTGGACACTGTAGTTTTCAGCTTTGATGTTATTTTTATTTGAAAATAAATAAATGGAATATCTGTGATATTTCAAATTAAAACAAAGTTTGAAGACTCGATTACTACTTTTGCAAACCACTAGTAAAGATAAACAAATATGTGCCAGGAATAACGTGTTGATATAGTAGTGTGGATATAGTAGTGTGGATGGCTGTGCCAGGCTAGTAATCTCTACTACACAATGAGGCCTGCTGGTGGTCATTTTGATCTGGGTCATACAATTCTATGTATATATCTGACCCGGCCCCGGCCCCTCATCACAGTCAGGAACGATAATGTGGCCCCCAGAGAAAAAAGTTTGGTGACCCCTGATCTAAAAAATGGGGACGTAATTAACCTACTCTTGCTCCAGAGGTGTTGGCTAACTATAGACCTATCTCTAATCTTCCCTTCCTCTGAGATCCTTGAGAAATCCGTATTCTCATATAATCAATTATGTGACTTTCTACAAAACAATGCTTTGTTCAATCGAGTCAGAATTTTGAGTGCATAACAGAAACAGCACTGGTGAAATGTACGAATGATCTTCTACCTGCATCGGAACAAGGCTTGCTGGACCTCAGTGCCACATGAATGACACCATTCATCATTGGATCCCGTTGCATAGACTAGAACATTCGATTGGTATTAAAGGATTTGCACTCCATAATTTTAGAATATAAATTTATATTTTTGTCACAGTCACAGTGAGAGTAGAATCTAGTACAATATAAATAAGTTAGAGGTCCTTTAAACACTGCCAGGCCGCTTGATAATCACACAACGACTCAGGAATTGCTGGAAACATCCAGAGACTGGATGGAAGATCAGGGGCTAAGGAAAGGAGTGGAAGATTAGGGGGCAGCTGAAGTTTACACACCCCGCGGACAATCTACCCGAGTGAAGACCCGGTTCCAGACCGCTAGGCAAACTATGTCCTCCCAGTAAGAATTAAGCCGCTTCAAACATCTCCTGTCCAACAGTGCCCTCTCCTGACAAAATTCAATGGAGTATGGGTAAATTCAAGGAGACATCAAGATATGGACGCAGTGGAAAAAGCACTGCAACCTCTGGGAGGAGGAGCTTTCCCTTGGTTCCGGCTATTTGAGTAGTTGGACAGCCAATATATGGTACTTGGAGATATACGGGCCAGAGTAGCCCGCAGCGAGGGTACCATCATTCTAGTCCTGGAAATAACCCCACCACAGTATGGAGGCAGGGGACGTGGATACAACAGAGGGTTAGGATTCCACCAAGGAAGAGCCGTAAATGGAGATGAATGATTTCATATGAGGACAGGGAGGTCACTGGGCAAATGAATGTCCAAGGAATAACAGAAGGGAAATGGAGGTCAGTGCGCCACCATGATGGCCTCTATATCCAACACAACCCCAGCAGAACCAAAGAACAGGTCCACCAGTCTCACATGTACCTTCCCTCATGCTAGCCCCACAGCAATAGACACCTATGGTGTCATTGGAGACAGAGGTCATCAGAGGTATGGCACTGACCAACACGGTCAGTGGAAAAGAGGCCCAGAAGATTCAGAACCATGCAGTGTTAATTTTGGCAGCTATTTTTGATTTAGTCTTTAGACGAAAAATGCATATTAGTTTAGTCACATTTAGTCATTTTAATCCTTCTTAGTTTTAGTCTAGTTTTCGTCAACGAAAACTCAGAACATTTTAGTCTAGTTTTAGTCGACAAAAACTAGACTAAAATGTAATTAGTTTTAGTCACATTTAATAGCCATTTTAAACTCCTTTTCTTCCCTTCTCAGGCCCAGGGACCCCCTGTGTTGTGTCTATAACTGCATAATAGTCTAGCTTGCAGTACTTGGTTGTCCATTAGATGTCCCTCCTAGGACAGATCTATAGCAGGGGTCGGCAAACTTTCTGACTCGCGGGCCACAATGGGTTGTAAAATGTGACTGAGGAGCCGGGCCAAGAACAAATGGTTGAAGTGTTTGTGTGAGCTAATATAAATTACATGTGAAAAATCATTACATGAAAGGATTTGGATTTTAACAAATAGCAAAGCATTTATTTGCAAGGCAATTTAACAAATTGGCAAAGGTGTAGCAACTTCATGAGGACCAGGGATCTAAACGCAACACTTTGTTGTCTTTGTCTGTTTACTTGCAATGCTTTGACATGGCCACCGGAAACTTCATGCTCCTTTATTATTTCCACTGTGAAATTGCTTGTCCCAACAAAAGAGACCCCTTAACGTCCTACAACCGGTGCAATACATTATTTTCTTGGCTGCATGATAAACCAGCCATTCTAAACTGGACCCCCCACTTTTCAACAGTCTTTTCTTTCTCACTTTGTTTATTTTTTGGTTTCATGACCAGTTCTTCTCTTGTGTCCTGTGGGTCTTCCTCCACCTGCTCTGTGCTGCCACATCCTTCACCTGCACTGCGCAGTTCTATCAAAAGGATCCACCTGTCACGTGTGTGGCGCCTCTATGTTGCTTAGTAACGAACGTATGGTGGCCGAGGCGGTTTAACAGTGTCTTCTCACGATGTGGCGTGTGAACTATAGTTGAAATGGTAATGGTAAATAGATTGTACTTTTATAGCGCGTTTCTAGTCTTCTGACCACTCAAAGCGCTTTAACACTACATGACATCATTCACCCATTCACACCCATTCATACACTGATGACAGGAGAACCATACACAGTGACACCTGCCCATCAGTAACTACCATTCACACACACGCTACAGGAGCAATGTTGGGTTAAGTGTCTTGCCCAAGGACACAACGACATGCGGGTTAGCCGGGCCTGGGATCGAACCGACAACCCTCCGATTGGAGGACGACCGTGCTCCCCACTCACCCACAGTCGCCCCGACTGCGTGTGTTTCACGGTCAATGCGTGAGGCTTCAGAACCTGCAATGACTTTATTATGTTAGACGTGTTAGCGTGTGGCGGACCGTCTTATCCAGCCGAGGAAACGCTGCCTGCCGGCGCCAGAGAACAGAGCAGAAAGGTCCGCGTGGATCTCTGCTGGCCGACAGTCTGTTAAACGGGTCTTCATGTTTCTCTGAAGCAGCGTGGCTTCAGCCTGCTAACAGACAGCGAAACCGAGATAGCTGAGTTAAACTAAGGAAGCGCACATTCAAACTCGCCGAAGCGTAAAATAGTCGTCGCGGTCCGTAGTCGGTGCACAAGAACCACCGCTACACCGCTCCGACCGAGCGTTCTGGGTTCGTGGGTGACGTCATCATGACGCGTTATCCGCCGTATTTTGCCTGTCTGTTGCGTGCGTGCGAATTTAGGGTAAAAGTATTGTGACTTCGTCAACCACCAACATGTTCGTCTCGCTCGTTAACGAAAGTTAGAATAAATTTAATCATAGTTTTCTGTTCTGTTTAATCATAATTTTTTAAGATAGTTTTCGTCACGTCTTAGTCTCGTCTTAGTCATGGAAAAAAGGTTCGTTAACAAAAATTTTCGTCATAGTTTTCGTCGACGAAATTAACACTGGAACCATGTGTGGTTTACATGGCTGAGGCAGAACCAATGTTGACCTGTATTGTATCCGGAGTCAACATTAAGATGAGGTTAACTCTGGCGCGGCAGTCTCATGCATACAAAACCTAAACGGAAGCGGCGCCCACTCTCAGAGACCGGTTGAATATATAGGAAAGACAGAGGTGCAAAGAAGACAACACCTGTTCTATCAGTTCCTGTATTCCCCCAACGCCCTGTCAACTTAATAGGGAGAGATCTAATGACAAAGTCATTAGGTTGAGGCAAACAGAATCTCAGTGGAACACACCTGTACTCCCCAAACCGAAAGCTGAGGATGAGGTTAGAGAATGGTACATTATTCGATAGAAGTAAACCCAAATAAAAATATATTGCATCACCCATTGAGTTTAATTTACTGTAAATTACAAATGAATTACTTTGCCTGCCACTCAATCCCTCGAGTCAAGAGATGTTCTCAATCGCGTTCCAAGGCAAAAGATGCAACCGAATTCCTCAAAGGTTCATGGTCCTAGCTTATTCAATGCTGCACTAAAAGATTTGAAAGACCGCCAACTGCCTCATGCAGAAGCCACCGGCCTTGACTTACCCCAAACCCCAAATAGTCACACAAATGCATATACTGTTAATTATTAAGTTAAAATTGTCTTAACCAGAGTCGATAAAAGGACGCTAACGCCGGTGAATTAGCCAAAAACTGGAAACTAGTCCCTAGTCTAGAGACTCACGCCTTCTCTCTGACAGTTGTCATAGTTAGAAGAAGAGCTAGATTATCCAATACACCGACACAGCCGCACCTATGACTAGTGACAGAAAAGCGAACATTTACACTGATTCAGCATATGCTCATGGTGCAGTACATTTACAGTGCCTTGCATAAATTCACCTCCCTTAAATCTTTTCCCGTTTGTACTCCTACAAACACAATTTCAAATGGACTTCAATAGACCACCGTACCGTTCGCCGGTCGGACCGTCAGCGCCGCCACCAACGTCCACCGTAATGGTCTGGCCTGCGTTCGGTCGAAGTGGCCTGCATCTGGCCCGCACCTGATTTGACTTTCAGACCTCTGATCTAAACCATTCCTTTGTAGCTCTGGCTGTATGCTAAGGGTTCATTGTCATGCTGGCAGATGAACCTCCAGTCCAGAGTCTTTTGCAGACTGCATCATATTTTCTTCAAGGATTGCCCTTTTTTGGCTCCATCCATCTTTCCATCAATTCTGACTAGTTTCCTTGTACCTACTAAGAGAGGCATCCCCACAGCACAATACCAACACTATAGTTCACTGGGGGGGTGGCTTGTGGCAAACCCCAAACAGAATTTCTTAAGTTTATTTTCAACAGCGGTGTGGTGGCTAAAACTCGCTCTTTGGCCCTTCCTTTGGCCCCTATTTGTGCGTCCTATCGCTTTAGCCACGTCGGAAGATCGGGTCCAGTTGTCTGACTCGTGGCTTTGCCCCCGAACAGAAAACCAGGAGCAATTTGTTTGCTTGCTTGAAATTTATTGAAAAATAAGAAACATGAAATAAAGATGTTATATTTGGTTTGGATGCCCGATGATGCCAATCAGGGGTTATATCCGGCCCGCCGGGGGGTCCAGTGCTGCCCGCCGGCCATCACCATCGAGGGTGGTTACGGGGCTGAGGTCGAGGTCAAAAGACGGTATCTGCCGTAACCCGTTTTCTTCCATCACCTATGCGCCATTCGCATCAACTTATAGGAGCGCCCGCCTCTCCTGTAGGGGGCACACTTTGCTTTTAACACAAATAAAAAAGAACAAAAAAATAAGTTATTTTAATACATGACAAACTTAAATGCGGCTCCTATAGCGGCTTTCTTCCTTCCCCTCTTCCATAAAGGCAGGATTTGGGGGGTACATGGCTAATAGTTGTCCTGGGGACAGATTCTCCCACCTCAGCTGTGGATCTTCGCAGTTCCTCCAGAGTTACCATGGGTCTTGTAGTTGCTTCTGTGATTAATTTTCTCCTCGTCAGGCTTGTCCTTCCCACCAAATCTTTGTTATATGAGCCCTAATATAAATCAATATAATGCGTAATAAATCCGTAGCAATCCATTAACGCTGACGATGAGCAGGGAACAGACTGGCCATAGGGGATGTCGGAGAAATCCGGGAGTGTTGGACTGGTCCAATACCTGGTCCACCTCCATCACCACCCGGCCCTTCCTCTGGCATTGGCGGGACGACTACATTCTCTGCTTCACAGATCGTGTTAAATGTAATGATTAAAGCTAGGAATCACTGACTGATATTTATACTACTCCTCGCGATCTGTATTCACATTCACGCTCTACTAATAACAAATAGAAAACAAATGATGGTTGGGTTCAAGCTTTGACTGACACCTCTTGGTGTGGTGTATAAAGTATAGACTAGGTCCATCGATTCAAATTTATTGCTCCAAACTGTGTGTTAAATTAAAAAACATATCATGGTGTCGTATGATGGTAGTGTGAAACTAAGCTTACCAATAAATGAGGCAACTTATTAAAATATAATTTCCCCACACACCCATACTAACAGAAGATCTAAAAGCCAACCTTCCTGGAGGCTCATTTGATAACCAAGTGTATATACAGCAGTAGATGACTTAGGCGTACAAAGGCGGGTGCCCAATCTATTTAAAGCCAGGAATCAAATATCTGTTTAGAATCTGCTTTCTTCAGGTGGTTGTCAATCAATAAAAATGTGGACGGATCAATTACATTCATTATAACCAGCAGCGCTTTGAAAATTTCCCTTGTTATGCCACAGTGGGGTTTCATGAGCAGTTAGATAAAAATAGGGGGACCTGGCGGAATAGGATGGCACCGGACATAATTTGGCGGAGAGAGGCGGAGTTTGAAGAATGTTTGAGTCTGCCTTTTGTACATTCATTCCAAATAACACAGCCCCTGATGGCTCTGGCCAGATTGACAGTTCTTAGCAAGGAGCTAGCAGAGAATTCTAGTGTTGGGGACCCGCTCACCACTTCGTTGGAAGGTACATTTGGAAACTGGAAAAAAACATTTTGTCCATTTTAACTACACGTTGTGGTCTTTCAATCCTGCAGTATAAGAGCGTAGTCCCATTTGGTGATTGGTCTTCTCTTAGTACATAATGTTAGCTGTATCCTCTGCATTTTGAGATTTCTTTGGGTATAAAACAGGCAATTTAAACTAATAGAAATGGAGGAAAGGTTTGGCACTACGAAGTCAGTCATTCAATCAACCGTATTGGTGTGTCTCAGGGTGCAGGTCAGTAAACAGAGTATATAAACTGCTGGACCCATTTGATGAAGGTAATGTTAAACCAATCACCGGCCAGAACAGGTGAAAAGGTGTTTAGCAATTACTGGTTTGAAAGTGCCTCTTTATATCATACACTGACAGATAACCCTGGCTAACCCTAACCCTTTTTAAACAGTCTCACACCACGTGTCTCACCTGCTTGTTAGCACGGAGTACCAGTCTGAGAGTGGCAATCTGCTCTCTCTTCGTACTGAGCAGAGACTTGAGCTTCAGGATCTCCTCCATGAAGCTCTCCTTGTCCTTGTCTAGCAGAGAGGCCAGTTCTCTGGCTGCAGCTCTCTGTCTTGACTGCTGCAGAGACCTGTCTACTGCCCGCTGAAGGTGCTTTATCTAGGAGATGAGAGGGAAAACAACAGAAGATAAGAGGATACAAGAACAAAGAAAGGGAATGACATTATTCTACCTGGTCTCTGATGATCGCATTGAGGTTGTAGACATTCATGGGCTCCCTGCGTAGCTCGGCAGCTGGCTCCAGCGCAGGTGATGATGATGACGATGATGATGAAGAGGCACGGATGCTGGGTGAGTGAGTTGGAGGTGGCAGGCTCTGCTCAGATGGCACCTGGAAACCATCCTTTTCCCAAACCTTCTCCTCTTCCTTTCCCTTACAAGATGAGGGCTCCTTCAAGGGAGAATGCGGGGCGCTCCTCAATCCCACAGGAGTTAAGGTTGTTGATACAACGGCGGCCAGCCGCCTGGCAAGGCGTGGTGTAAGGAGAACTTTGCTGTTGTCAGAAGACACGGCTTTGACACTGGCACTGAGGCCCCGGAGCCCTCTGCCTTGTCTAGACAAAAAAAAAAGTAAATCATTTTTTTTCTGAACTGTAGAACCATTATCATGTTAGTGGGTATTTACCCAATCAGTAGTTTGGGGCTATCTAATTCCTACTTATTACACCGCCTGGCAGAAAGGTGGAAATGTTTTCCTCAGAGTTCTGTTCCAGCTTTAGGGAGGGATGCGGGCCGACAGATACTTTTTACCACACATGCTCTCTGTCCACTGGTGGGAGTGTGCTCACCTATGTGTGTACACACACACACACGTGTTTTTGTGTGCGCGCATTGGAGCGGAACTCCACCGTGTACAAGAGCAAAGTAGGATTCCAAACGCACGACAGAAATGAGTCGACTGCCATAGAGCTGTCTCTTGCGGGAGGCTAATTTGTCCTCAGACTATGGCCAGATTCAGACCAAAAACAGCACCGCCGAGAACGTTTTTGGTACACTTTCTATGATGCCTATGTCAATAATGCATTAGTAACAGACTTGTAATGAGTTATACTCTGCTTATATCGCTCTAGATCATGGTGATAATCACTTAAATATTCAAAATGCTTAATAACATTAACCATAAACATTTTCTGTGTATCTCGACTAGTAGACCTTCAGACATCCAGGCGACCTGAAATCGGACTAAGTATCTTTTCTTTAAACCAAGCTAGTCTGCTACATTTGTTGTTGATTCTGTTTTAAGTTTAACTTGATTGCTAGTTTGCTTTAGCGCTTGCCGTTTTTCGTACCAGTTCTTGCTGTAGACTCTGCTATTAAGTTGACTGCTAGCGTGCCCTCTTACGTTTGACCTGAACTCCGTTTTTTAGATTAGATTCAACTTTATTGTCATTGCACAGGGTACAAGTACTGAGGCAACGAAATGCAGTTTAACATCCAACCAGAAGTGCAAAATAGCACGTGCAAGTGCATAGTTTTGACTTCTCTTATGAAGAAAAAGAGGTTTGAATCCTTAAACTCAGTTTGTCAAAACAGCACATTATCAGGATCGTCGGGATCTGAACCTGGGTCTCCATGTAGCAGGCAGATTGCCTACCACTGTGCTACGAGTGGTGTTGACTCAGGTGCAGAGACAGAGACAGGAGAGTTGTTTGTAGGGAATCAAAAAAGGTTTCTTTACTTAAAAAGAGCAGGAGATTCCATAAGGCAGTAACTTAAAAATACTCCCAGACAACTAAAAACAAGGTCTGGGTATTTGACAAGGTAACTAAGGGTGTCCCCAAAAAGAGGCAACAAAAGATCTAACAGAGGTAGAGCATCTAGAATCTCACGTGGCTAAGCTCCAGGTGTCAAGTTCCAAGACTCGGCAAACACAAAGAAACTCAGGTGGCTTTTTTTAAAGGCTAGAAAACAAGGCACAGGTGAACACAATGAATACAATCAAGACCACACACATGTGACAGGATAAACTGGAACACTGAGGACCCCACGTGGTCCTTCAGGGCACTGCAGTCCAAAAACCCTGAAATACATGGTGATTGCTCACGAATTAAGGTGTCAAGCGGTTGTTGTTTTGTATTTTGTGGAGTTTCTGTTGAGGGTAATCAACCTTTTGTCTCCTAAACGACGGGGGAGTGGTCAGCACAGCCGTAGCTGACTTCCACTGACGAGGGAGTATTTAACTAGAGGTTGAGTGAAGCGCTTGCGAAGCCTCGCTGAACAAAGACGAGCAGGACAAGGGAGTCCTTCGTGGGAGTCAAGACGAGCAGAACAAAGACAAGCGAGTCTCTGGGGCGGGCAAATGCGGCGCCTTCTTCTGCTATTTTTACTAATGTGTTTGACACCTTTACCTGTACCGGTTCAAATCGCAGATGCTACAGGCCTCTGGTTAGATCTGCTCTCTATTGTAACCTCTCCTCTTACCTATCCCACCCGCTCCACACATGTCCAGCACCTTGTCACAGGAGGCCTCTAGAACTGCCAGTCAGCTACTCGCAAGGCAGACTTCATCTCCGGCTTTGCTATCCAGCAGTCCCCAGCAGTGACTTCCTCGCTCTCACTGAGACCTGGATCACACCGGAGAACACATCCACCCCAGCTGCTCTCTCCTCCGCCTTCTCCTTCAGCCACACACCCAGACCCACTGGCAGGGGTGGTGGATCCTTATTTCCTCCCCTCAGAAACTTGGTGGCTCTGCTCTGTCCCTTCTCTCGTCCTACCTGACGGCCGCACCTACCAGGTAACCTGGAGAGGATCTATGTCGGAACCTTGTCCTCTTACTACTGAAGTTCCTCAGGGTTCCGTCCTCGGTCCCCTCCTCGCTCTACAACATCTCTCTCGGTGGTCGCTCGCATGGCTTCTCCTACCACAGCTATGCCGATTACACCCAACTAATTCTCTCCTTCCCTCACTCAGACCCTCAGGTGGCGGCACGGATCTCCGCCTGTCTGACTGACATCTCTCAGTGGATGTCCGCTCACCATCTGAAAATCAACTCGGGAAAAGATTCTCCTACCCAGGACTTCACGGTTAACTTTGGCAACTCCGTGTTAACGCCGACTGTGACTGCTAGGAACCTCGGCATGACACTTGACAGTCAACTCTCCCTGACTCCCAACATCACTGCCACAAAACAATCCTGTAGATACACGCTCTAGAACATGAGAAGGCGGCGCAGGTACTGATTCAGGCTTTTGTCATCTCCCACGTGGACTACTGTAACTCTCTCCTGGCAGGCATCCCTGCTACCGCCATTCAACCTCTGCAGCTCATCCAGAATGCAGCAGCTCGACTGGTCTTTAAACTTCCGAAATTCTCTTCACTGGCTACCGGTGGCTGCCCGCATCCAGTTCAAAACATTGGTGCTCACGTACCATGCTGTGAATGGATCAAGTCCAGTCTACATCCAGGACATGCTCAAACCCTACATCCCAACCCACGCACTCCGTTCTGCATCTGCAAAACGGCTTATCCCTCACTCACCGAGAGCAAAAACACTACAAGATCACGACACTTTGCCGTCCTTGCTCCGAAATGGTGGAACAAGCTCTCTGACATCAGGACTGCAGAGAGCATTCACATCTTCCGCCGCAAACTAAAGACAAACCTCTTCAGACTCTTGACTAAAAGACTAACAAATTGTAGCAATTAATGGTACATCTATAGCAAATTGTAACTAGGTTTATTTGATGAAATCATGTTTCTTGCCCTTTGTCGCTTTGGATAAAAGCGTAAGCTAAATGACATGGAATTTTAAACTATTTTATGAATGACCTTATCCATCCCACTTCAGATGGAGCAGATGTCCTTTAAACAAAATTGGGCCCAGTTTCTCACAACCAAGATTTCAGAATAGTAAGCAGAGTTGCGTTCTTACACACTTCTCTGCGCTTCCATCAGAGCAGTTCCCCATCTAAAACGTAATAAACCCTGTAGAGACTGTCTACCCCACAGCCACTTATAACTTGATAAAAGTTAAAACTATCTACTTAATAGGAGAATTGAAGGTGGTCTCTAGAAAATTAGATACCGTTCATCCAAAGCCATTTTAGTAAATAAATGACACATCACATCATCACATTGATCTATTTTTTCTTACTGAAACGTGGCTTTCCAATGGAGAATATTTCAGCTTAAATTAATTGAATCCTCAAAGTCATGTTGAAACTTGAGGCACAAGCCTGAGGTGGTTAATAAACCTTAAACCTAAACTAGATTTGAACTCTTTTCAAAGTGTGGTTCTCAGTATTTCACACCCAACCGCAGATTGTCTTTGTTGTACATGTGTGTAATTATATATATATATATATATATATATATATATAATTATAAAATCATAATTTCTATCTGAATTTTCATTTCTTAAGTTTAGTCCTTAAAAATGGATAAAGTAATAATTGTGGGTGATTTTGATATCCATGTGGATGTTAATAAAGACCTTGGTAGCTCATTGTTAGATTGATTGGAGTGTACTGAAACTTACTTATTGTTTTAAACATACCCTCGACCTGGTTCTGGTCTATGGTATTGGAATACAACATTTAATAGTCTTTCCAGTCGGACCATTATCTAATTAATATCTTTTGAATTTCTACTACCGATATGTACTCTTGGCAAGGCATTGTACAGTTTATGTTTATCTGGTGGCTCTGTAGTCACGTGTAAAGAGATGGTTCGTTCTCTTTTTACTTTAGTATTGTGCCTCAATATATCAGTGGATGAAAATGAAGTCCTCTCACGGTGTGACAGTCATACGAGTTAAAGCAAATCGCGCAGAATTGGTTATGGCGTTATACCAATTTAGGTTAGTTTGGTGAAACAGTGTTAAAGCATAGAAGAAGGCCCTTTATAATGCAAGAGCAGTTGTTTGTCTGATTTTGTTTGCTTTGAGTTTTTTTTTTGTATGAGGGCTTCGTTTGAGGCCCCAATACAAAGATTTTTGAAATTATACTAAAACAACATATACCTAAATATATAAATAAGATATAGCTTAAATTGTCGGAAATATAATACAGTAACAGAAACATTTCTCTGGAATTTCTTACTCTTCCAGGAAATCTGGAATTTTGTAAGCCGTTGGTCACGCACGTGTAAGCATTCCACTCTATAATGCAGGTTTAATCAGTCATTTTTAGAAATCTTTCATCTATGTCTACCTTAAACAACTGTCTGACCTGTAGTAATCCAGCATGACACGGTTGGGTATCTCGTTGTTGCACAGACAGACGTGGTGGTACAGCTGGGCAAGCTCCTCACTTAGCGTCACCAACTCGTCCTGAGCTGCGTTCAACACACTCTGGCTCTCATTGGCTGCCGACTGAGCTGCCTGCAACTTTAACTCGAGGGTAGAAGTCTGGGAGAAGAAGGAGAAAATCTGTTGTTTCAATTCAAACTGATTTGACTGAAACTGATTTTTTTTATAGCTAATATGACACATATATTACCTTCTCTTGTCCCTTCTGGCAGCTCTTCTCCAATGAGGAGACCTGCCTCTCAAGCTTTTGGAGATGGCCGCGTCGCCTCGGCTTCTCCTCGGTTGCTCCCTCTGCATATTGAGCCAGTCTGTCATGCAGGGCTTTCACCTCCTCCTTTAGCTCCAACACCTCCGTCACAGCAACACGGTACTTGCACTGCAGGATCTCCAGACCAGGTGTGTGGTATGAAAATACCTGACTTTTTTTCAGTGTCTCACTCCTACCCTCCTCAGTTTCTCCTTCATCTTCAGGTTCCTCCTCATATCTGTCCAGGTCCATCAGGGCCAAAGTGTTGAGCTGAGAGGTAGCACTAGCGTTTGCTTCCTGGATCAGGTGGGCTCTTCCATGCAGGTGGTGGAGTGCAGTCACTCTCTGGCTCAGACGGAGGACCTTCTCATGCTGCTCGTTCAGGGCCTCCTGGGTGTGTTGAAGCCGAGTCTGGGACTCCTGCAGACTTGTCATTAGTGAAACTTTTTCCCGATCAACCTGAAGGGGGGCAGTGGCAAGATTAGGGAGACTCCAAGCAAATATGGTACGACATATGACGTTTTCAAACTTTTTTTTATATCATCATACCATCAGATCTACACATATTTAGCTGCTTCGTCTTCAATTATTGCACTGTAATTTGAATCCTCTGAAAAGGTGTTTTTGGCAAAGGCAGGGTAAATATTATAGCATTGGCACTGATTGTCCCCAATTGATCTTTGGCAAAGGGTCATATCTGGGTCTGGGACGTGACCTGTACCATAAATAAAAAATAAAAGCCTTTCATAGATTAAGTGCTTGTTGAATGGTGCTCTTAATTATTGAATGTGTGATTGACACTGAGGAGCCACCTGACTTTGGCCAGGGTTAATGAATAAATATCCACCTGCACACAGCTGATTGTTGTTGCAGTGTAAGTGCCATGAGAAGCAGCAGAACGTCGCTTGTCCTTTCTTTTTCCCCTCCAAGTTCAGTGCAATGGAAATAGGGTTCACAACGAGTAGTTGTAATTTGTGATTTTTTGCTATACAAAATCAATTGAATTGAAATTCGACAGAAGGGCTTTGATCAGAAGACTAAAAAAAGCGCTTTACAAAGTACATTCCATTTAGCATTTACCAAAGACTTGCAGAGACAACAATGCCAGATTTGCTGTACTGGCATTCTAGAAAAGGGTCTTTTGATCAAGCATTCTCTCAAATTAGCCTATTGGTTTTGCGGGCAGACCTCATTAAAGTCAAACAAGCTTTTATCTCACCATATTAATTCCTGACTGGTTACAAGTCAACATATGACTATCCTATAGCTCCACAGCTGGGACAACCAATGGGAACGGAGCAACCAAAAGGGGCATCAGTAAAAAAATAAAAATCATGAGCTAAACCTTTGTAACCAGTTAATTGAACATAATAGATCAGAGAGCAGACTCACCGTTATCAGCTGCTGCCTGAGCCTCTGAATCTCTGTTAGGTTGATCTCATTGAAGAGATCAGATGTCACTGCCCCCTCGGGTTTCCGATCTGCACCTCGGCACCCTTCATTAGCCCTGGGCACCGACCCTGCAGCTGTCCCTGTTCCAATCCCAACGAGGTAGCCATTAAGCCTGATGGATTAGAATACAGCACAACATGAAATCTAGGAGATTCTTTTTGCTTCCCACACACGTGCGGGACTTAGGAGTATCAATTGACAGAATTAGAACATATGGATTATGTTCTAATTCTGCCTTAACCCTAAATATAATGAGACATATCAACAAACAGGGCCTATATATGGAAAGATATAAAGATCCTTGTTGTCAGCAAATGTGCAGATTCAAACCAACAGTGAATGTTTCTACTAACAAGTGTAATATACTGTATGTCTCAAAGCCTGATGTGTCTTATGTCTCAGAGCCATAGAACTCACATCAGTGTTGCTTTGTTGGCATGTTAATACACAGTGTTTATTTTGACTCGATCCCATATCCACCAACTTGTTGTATGTTATTTAAAAACTTATTGCACCATCTGCCCTACAGAGTCCTGAACAGCTCCTTTGCTTGTACATGTCTTTTTGTGTATACACCTGTTTGAAGTATGTTTTTATTTGACCAAAATCATATTGATTTGGTGGCTTAATAAAGTTCATGCATCCGGAAAGTATTCACAGCGCTTCACTTTTTCCACATTTTGTTATGTTACAGCCTTATTCCAAAATGGATTAAATTCATTATTTTCTCAACATTCTACACACAACAACCCATAAAGAACGAAAACATAACATGTACATAAGTATTCACAGCCTTTGCTCAATACATTGTTGAAGCACCTTTGGCAGCAATTACAGCCTCAAGTCTTCTTGGGTATGATTCCACAAGCGTGGCACACCTATTTCTGGGAAGTTTCTCCCATTCTTTTTTTACAGGTCATTTAGCAGACGCTTTTATCCAAAGCGACTTACATTACACTTTAAACCCATGGCTTTTTCACATTACCCGGGGAGCAATTAGGGGTTAGGTGTCTTGCTCAGGGACACTTCGACATGGAACATGGGGCAGTCTGGGGCAGTCTGGAATCGAACCACCAGCACACCTTCTCTAACCCCTGCACCACGACGACCCCCGATTTCTTCTTTGCAGAACTTTTCAAGTTCCATCAGGTTGGATGGGGAGCGTCGCTGCACAGCCATTTTTAGATCTCTCCAGAGATGTTCAATCGGGTTCAAGTCAGGGCTCTGGCTGGGCCCCTCAAGGACATTCACAGAGTTGTCCCGAAGCCACTCCTTTGTTATCTTGGCTGTGTGATTCGGGTCGTTGTCCTGTTGGAAGATGAACCGTCGCCCCAGTCTGAGGTCCAGAGCACTTTGGAGCATGTTTTCATCGAGGATGTCTCTCTACATTGCTGCATTCATCTTTCCCTCAATCCTGACTAGTCTCCCAGTTCCTCCCGCTGAAAAACATCCCCACAGCATGATGCTGCCACCACCATGCTTCACTTTAGGGATGGTATTGGCCAGGTGATGAGCAGTGCCTGGTTTCCTCCAGACATGACGCTTGGCATTCAGGCCAAAGAGTACAATCTTTGTTTCATCAGACCAGAGAATTTTGTTTCTCATGGTCTGAGAGTCCTTCAGGTGCTTTTTTGCAAACTCCAGGCGGGCGGTCATGTGCTTTTTACTGAGCAGTGGCTTCCGTCTGGCCACTCTACCAAACAGGCCTGATTTGTGGAGTGCTGCAGAGATGGTTGTCCTTCTGGAAGGTTCTCCTCTCTTCATAGAACAATGCTGGAGCTCTGTCAGAGTGACCATCGGGTTCCTGGTCACCTCCCTGACTAAGGCCCTTCTACCCCGATCGCTCAGTCTGGCTGGGCGGCCGACTCTAGGAAGAGTCCTGGTGGTTCCAAACTTCTTCCATTTCCAGATGATTGAGGCCACTGTGCTCATTGGGACTTTCAATGCTGCAGAAATCTTTCTGTACCCGTCGCCAGATCTGTGCCTCGATACAATTCTGTCTCGGAGGTCTACAGATAATTCCTTGGACTTCATGGCTTGGTTTATTCTCTGATATACACTGTCAACTGTGATACCTTATATAGACAGGTGTGTGTATGTTATGTTTTCATTCTTTATTTTTAACAGAATTTCAAAAATTTGCAAAAAACTGTTTTCACTTTGTCATTATGGATTGTTGTGTGTAGAATGTTGAGGAAAATAATGAATTTAATCCATTTTGGAATAAGGCTGTAACATAACAAAATGTGGAAAAAGTGAAGCGCTGTGAATACTTTCCGGATGCACTGTATAAACTGCTATTCACCATCATCCTTTAAAGTGGTTTAAATTAAACATCTTCATTTAAAAAAATCCATTTGCGTTGGCTAACTTTAGATAGATTTTCAATTTGTAAACGCTGAAACCTATATGACTACCAACGTTAGTCATAGAGTTCCACAAGGTGCTGTCCATGGACCAATTTACTTTTCATATGCTTTGTTTAAGAAATATTATGAGAAAACCCTATTTTTATCGATTAAGCCAGACAAGATAACTAATCACAAAATCAGCCAGCTCACTGAACATCAAACATGTCTTAAGGACATTGAAACCTGGATGACCAGCACCTTTCTGATGTTAGACTCAGAATTGTTTTTTGGAGTCAGTTGTCTTTGTCTGTGTTTTTTCTCTGGATGCCATTGCTCTGGTATCCAGTAGCACCGCAAAGAATCTTGGTGTTATCTTTGACCAGGATGTGTCCTTGAACTCTCAGATAAAACAAACATCAAGTACTACCTTTTTTCACCAACGTAATATATCCACATCCGAAACTTCCTTGATGCATACAGACATTACATTCTAGATTATCGTGATTCCTTCAAATCAGTCTGCTATAATAATTCTCTTGAATCTCTCCTGTTGATCCAGAATACTACAGCACGGGTACTAACAAACTAAAAAGAGATCATATACAGTAACTTCTGCACTATAAACTGGGCTATAAGAATAAAATTCCATTTGATTACCATTCCTCAAAAATAAATCAGAGCTAATTATTAAGATATAATGTATTCGTAGGAGACTTGTATGAGTTGACCATTTTTAATAGGGGTGGGAATCTCTTGGCACCTCACGATTCGATTCCGATTCAGAGGTCAACGATTCGATTCTAAACCGATTATCGATTCTAAACTGATAAAACGATTATCAATGCATCTCGATTTTCTAAATTTTCTCAAATCTGAGTTTGAGTTTATTATAAGAGAAAAAAAAATCTGTCACAAATATGATTTTCTATCAACAATGCAAGAACCAATGCAGCTTGCATTTCAACACAATATGGAAGTAGCCTATGTAAAAAAAATATTAAACAGATTCATTTTTCTTTTAAATTATTAAAGAAAAAGCTGCTCTTAGTCAATGATAAGAAGAAGACTTCAAACACAAAATGCCCCTATTATTATGGGTAATAAGCAGCATATCCCTGAGACAGAAAATAAGTTATGCTACACAATAATACGCTACGGCGTTTGCATTTCAACACATTGTACAGCGTTGGTATAGCTGTGTCGGTGAAGTATTGCCGAGAAGGTATTTTGTACTTCGGCTCCAGTGTATTCACCATTCCCCGAAAACCCACGTTCTCCACAACTGAATATGGCCTTAAATCCACTGCAATAAATGTGGCAATGGATTTAGTAATCCATTAGTTTCCGTTTTGCCCTCTCTGAGTTGTGTGGCAGTTGTACCAGTGCCTGTTCAATCGTCAACTGGCTGCCATCAGGAACGGGTGCCTTTTTTCCTCCCAACTCTGAGTGGTGTCGGGAAATGTGGCTCTGCAGATTTGTTGTATTCCCGAAGTATTTTATTTTACTTCTACAGACCTTACAAATGGTGTAAGTCTTGTCCATCTTGCCGTCAATCTCGTAAAATCCGAAATGCTGCCACACGGCAGCTTTTAAAGAAGCCGGCGCAGGTCGGATACATCTCTCCGTTGCAGCAATTTTGGTGCCGCTTCAACTTTGTTTATGAACATTCGCGAATGTGCGTTCAGTGCGCTTAGTGTGCATGCGCGCTGGGGGCATTAGACGCGCATGCGTGCATAGCGGGAGAACAAAATGTTGAAGCAGGCGAACTAATTTCATTTTTAAAATTCCGATTATTGACTTTTCTGAATCGATTCCGAATCGTTCTGTAGAGAATCGAGAGACATCGCCCCTAATTTTTAAGCAACACTCATTTGATCAATATCAATTACATTGAAACATTACATTTTCTTTCCAAATAATTTTGATGTGAGCCATAACTCACCTCATTGGCTCTTCTGTGTTTGGGGAAAGCAGAGTGGTTGGTGTGGCGGTACCACTTGGTGGAGCGGAGGTGAAAGTCAGGTGGGCACTGCCGGTGTAGGCTACATCACACATGCTGAGGTGGTGGACCAGCTCCCTTCGAAGGTGGTTCTTCTGCTCACGCTCGCTCTTAAGAGACTCTAGCGCCTCCTCCAGCTGGGCGTCTGAGATGTCCTTCAAACTCAGGGTATCCTGTAACTGGCTGTTCAGAAGCTCTGTCTCCTCCTCCAGGACCTTAATCCCATGCTTCAGACCCTCAAACTCCACCTGAACCAAGGATGTAGGAACAGATATCAACGGGATAGCAAAAGAACTTAAAGTCACAATGTGGGTCGTAATGTAGGTGCTTTGTTGAGCTTTCATGTAATTAAACAATTGTATGTTTACATCCTTGAGGCTTAGCAAATGCACTAAATGTATTTCTATCTCCCGAAAACATTTGCAAAGCAGATTTTGCTTTAAGTTGGGTATAGCTTACATCAAAAAAATGTTTATCTGAAGTCTAAATTTCTTTGTGTAGAGTCGGTGTGTGGTTAGCTCAACTGCAGAAGGGATAGCGGGGGAGTGGTTCAGGGAACGACGCTGGCAGGTGATTAATAAGCACAGCTGAAAGGCATCCTGACTGATTGTCTCCCCTTCATAAACAGTGAGCAGGACTTTGAGCGAGTGACTGGTGCAGACGCTCAGGAGCGAGGCCGAGAAGCGGCGACAACGAGCAAACAAGCAGCGAAAAGGTCTGTTGCTACTCCCACCCATGTGTCTGTGTGTCCTTCAAGAGAACCCCGCGGAGATAGCTCCAGCCCGGCTACACTTTGCCTTTGATGTTTCACTACTATTGTACGTTTTATTGCATATTATAGCCACAAACTTAAGTCGTGACATAGATAAGGTAGTATGATTAATGTGATTGCAAGTTTAGTTTGCTTTTTGAACCCAGGTGCGCAGTTGCCGTGGTTACTCACACACATACACAGACGCTGCAGTATGTCTGACTCACAGCTGCTCCTATTACCTCATTAGTGGAGTCACATGACGCAGCTATGCTTTCTGTCAACAGACCAATATGATAGACACTCGCCACCCCTCCCCCCTCCACCCTGACCTCTACTCACTCTTAATCATAGTCAGTCTGTCTGTCTGTCTATTTCTCCTCCTCTCTCTTCCTCACCACCCCTCCCTTCCTCACCCTCTCACTCTCTCTATCTACACCCCCCACCCCACCCCCCCCCCCACCCCACCCAATCTGTTCCAATAATGGAAGTCAGAGAAGTCAGTATTGTAACATCACCGCACTGTCTGGTATTTTCCCTTGTTACCCTGAAGCTAATAAAAATTAAATCAATGTTATTTTCAAACTTGTTCGAAAGGCCAATAGCTATCACCTTTGTCAAGTGTTTTAGTGTCCGCTTGTAAAGGGACTCATTGGTTTCAGAGTGGTTATGCTTACTTAGATAGATACATAGATATATACTTTATTAATCCACAGGGGGAGCCCTCTGAGACTGATTTTTAATTTTGGGCTATAAAATAAATAAATTGAATCAGTATGCATTTGAGTGTCCACCTACAGGCTACATCAAATAGGGTCCAGTGGTGATCCCTTAGAAACACCAATGTTTAATTTAGTAATGCTGATTCAGCATAACCAAAACGTATGCTTTGCTTCCTATTTGTTATATATGATTGGAATAAAAATGTCTACATGTCTACATTAGAAAAACTAGAGACAGAACTCTTCTCAAATCTTAGCGTAGCTTAGTTTCACTAGTTTCTTCTGATTTAGCCTCTTTTGCATGTGTACGTCCATGTATGCGTGAATCCTCTGTACCTGATTCTGTTTGAGTGTAGACAACAGTTTTTGCAGTGAGATGTTTTCCTCCTCCAGCTCTGTGTAGTCCTGAAGCAGCCGTGACTCTCGGAACTTGTACTCCCTGATCTCCTCTTGCATCCGGCTGCGCTGCAACTCCAACATCTCATTACTCTGTTGGGACAGTTTAGGGAAACAGGGCTGGAGCCGAATGCTGTTTATACCACAAAAAAGACAAATTGTTATAGAATTGGATGGGTGTCACAGGACAGTGTTGCTGAAATAACTCTTTATTTTATTAATTTATTTTACAGGGACAATGCACACTTAAACAGTTGTAGGGTAAGTCAGCCAGAGAGGCCATCTGCTGTCCCCGGCCAGATATTTTTAAGGCAGCCTAAAGGTGCCTGGAACACCTCCCTAGGGAGGCACCCAGGGGGCATCCTCACCAGAGGCCCAAACCACGTCAACTGGCTCCTTTCGACGCAAAGGAGCCAGCAGCGGCTCTACTCCGAGCTCCTCGCGAATGGCTGAGCTTCTCACCCTATCCCTAAGGGAGACGCCAGCCATTCTCCTGAGGAAACCCATTTCGGCCGCTTGTACCCGTGAACTAGTTCTTTCGGTCATGACCCATCCTTCATGACCATAGGTGAGGGTAGGAACAAAGATTGACCGGTAGATCGAGAGCTTTGCCTTCCGGATCATCTCTTTTCGTCACAACGGTGCGGTAAAGCGAGTGCAATACCACCCCTGCTGCTCCGATTCTCCGGCCAAACTCACACTCCATCTTCCCCTCACTCGTGAACAAGACCCCGAGGTACTTGAACTCCTTCACTTGGGGTAAGGACACATTCCCTACCTGGAGTAGGCAATCCATCGGTTTCCTGCTGAGAACCATGGCCTCAGATTTAGAGGTGCTAATCCTCATCCCGAGCGCTTCACACTCGACTGCGAAACGCTCCAGTGAGAGTTGGAGGTCACAGACGGAAGATGCCATCAGGACCACATCCTCTGCAAAAAGCAGCGATGAGATCCGCAGCCACCCGAACTGTAGACCCTCCTCCCCCCGACTACGCCTCGATATCCTATCCATGAAAACCACAAACAAGATTGGTGACAAGGCGCAGCCCAGGCGAAGGCCAACCCTCACCGGAAACGCCTTCGACTTACTGCCGAGCACCCGAACACAGCTCTCGCTTTGGGCGTACAAGGATTAGATGGCCCCAAGCAAGGACCCCCGTACTCCCACAGCACCTCCCACAGTTTCTCTCGGGGGACCCGGTCATACGCCTTCTCCAAGTCCACAAAACACATGTAGACTGGATGAGCATACTCCCAAGCCCCCTCTATGATCCTGGAAAGAGTGAAGAGCTGGTCCGTTGTTCCACGACCAGGACGAAAACCGCATTGTTCCTCTTCAATCCTTGGTTTGAATCTCGGCCGAACCCTCCTTTCCAGCACCTTGGAGTAGACTTTACCCGGGAGGCAGAGTAGTGTGATACCCCTGTAATTGGCACACGCTCTCTGGTCCCCCTTTTTGAAGAGGGGTACCACCACCCCGGTCTGCCACTCTTTTGGCACTGTCCCAGACTTCCACGCAATGTTGAAGAGGCGTGTCATCCAAGACAACCCCCCCAACACCCATTGCTTTTAGCATCTCTGGATGGATCTCATCAATCCCCGGGGATTTGCCACTGCGGAGTTGTTTGACTACCTCAGTGACTTCCACCAGGCCAATTGACGATGATCCCTCCTCCAGCTCCGCCTCTACCAAAGAGGGCGTAGTAGTGGGATTCAGGAGTTCCTCAAAGTGTTCCTTCCACCGCCCGATACACAGCTTGGATGGTTCCCCGTTTCCCCCTCCTGAGGTGCCGGACGGTCTTCCAGAAGCACTTTGGTGCCGACCGAAAGTCCTTCTCCATAGTTACCCCGAACTCCTCCCATACTCGCTGCTTTGCCTCCATCACGGCAGAGGCTGCTGCCCTTCGAGCCATTCCATGTAAGATTTTTTAAAACCAGGCATACGTCAGTGAATTTAATGAGGTTCTCCCAACTCAGGATATGGTGGCAAGAATATTGCAGTGTTGATGAATTTTGTTTTTTTATCAAGTGTTTTTACAGTTTATTTATGGAGGATGTGAATACATTTCAATGTTATGCTGCTGGCTTGTGCCCAGCTGGTTAAGCAGTAGGTCAGATGGGGGACAGTCATTGCATTAAAATACAATTTTTCAGCCTGCATCGACAAACCGTGTCTTTTATGTCTAAAATTCATGAGATTGAAGACCTCACATTTTTTACCAGTTTTTAAAAAAGATTAATCAGAATCAATAGTAATGTCCCAATATTTTAAATCTGACACTATGTGGCCTCTCACCATCAACATAAACATCTGGCTCTGGTGACACTTTACAAGCCCTCTTTGTGAAGAACATAGTCTTTTTAACATCAAATGGCAGAAATTTGCAATCCATTTTGTTACATTTGTCATTGTGGATGTGAGTTTAACATCCATCTTTGTTCTTTGTGTGAGTATCCGGCAAATCATTTATGCACAAACTGAATAATGAAGGTCATAAAATAGAACCTTGGGGGTTCTGACACACTGGGTTCTTCCTTCGAGGCAGGATTTCAGTCCAGAGAGACTCTCGGAAAAAGTTTAAATTTGAGAGTTTATCAATCAGGACATTGTCATTAACCGTAGTGAAAGCCTTTTTGTGGTCAAGAAAAAGCACTGCTACTACATCCCCTTTATCCATTTTAAGCGTCACATTCACCAAGAAGAAGCAGTTGGCGGTTTCAGCGGAATGATTAGCCATGTAACCAAACTGCATAGGATGCAGCTGATACAAGAGCTGTTGCAATTTTGGAAACCGCAGAAAGAATACTGAAAAACTACCAATTCCTAAAAAAGATCTTATAATGTTTAAATTTAAACTTAAATTTTAATTGTAAACACAAATGCACCAAACTTTACGTCTGCATTCAAATCATTCTGAGCAGCTTAAGAGCAGTGGGCTGCTGTGAGCT